>NC_069501.1:564580087-564880087 GCF_027579735.1 Bombina bombina | reverse complement strand
AAGATAAAAGAATTAGATGCGCTAGATGTACTTGGCGTCACTTGAGCAGGAGTTATAGGTTCTGACACATGGGGAGAGCTATATGGCATAATCTCCCTCTTTTCAGTCAGTGAATCACCTGGAGATAAATCTTTAAGCGCCATAATATGGTCTTTATATTTTATAGAAATATCAGTACATTTGGTACACATTCTAAGAGGGGGTTCCACCATGGCTTCAAAACATATTGAACAAGGAGTTTCCTCTATGTCAGACATGTTTAACAGACTAGTAATGAGACAAGCAAGCTTGGAAAACACTTTAATAAAGGTGAAACAGCATTTAAACAAAAACGTTACTGTGCCTTTAAGAGAAAAAAATAGCACTTAAACTGCAAAACAGTGTAAAAATACAGTAAAGTCTTTGAAATTTTTACAGTGTGTGTAAGGGACTAAAGCAACATTGCACCCACTTGCAAATGGATGATTAACCCCTTAGGCCCCAAACCGGATTGAAAAACGTTAAAAATCAATTGAGCACCTTGCCACAGCACTGCTGAGGCTCCTACCTGCCCTCAAAAACGATTTTGTGCAGAAATAACCCCTTTGAAATGGTCCTCAGATGTCAGAGGAAACCTCTAGGGAAGCTGGATGTCTCAGTCTGAATTAAAACTGCATAGTTAGAGTGCTAAAATAGGCCCCTCCCACCATGTTACTGGATGTTAGAAGGGCCTTAAGAAAATACTCCTAGGAGTGTCTGACTAGCCATGTGGAAACTAGGCCCCAAATAAAGACTTATCTCCCTCAGAGAAAAAACGTCCTATTTATGAAATCATGTAAATGTTTTGTCACTAAGTAATATGAATATTAACATGAGTATTGCCCTGTTTTGTAAGCATGATCCCAGTTGCTGTTAAATCACTGCATCAGGCTTACCTCAAATACACAAGGCTCTGTCAGCATTTTCTAGAACTTATTCATCTCTCTAGAAATAAAAATACTGAACATACCTCAAAGCAGGTAATCTGCAGACCGTTCCCCCAACTGAAGTTTTCCCATATTCTTCAGTTATGTGTGAGAAACAGCAATGGACCTTAGTTACAAACCGCTAAGATCATCAAACCTCCAGGCAGAATTCTTCTTCTAATTTCTGCCTGAGAGTAAAACAGTACAACGCCGGTACCGTTTAAAAATAACAAACTCTTGATTGAAGGTAAAACTACACTAAGTCACCACATATCTCTAGCTACTTCCCTTGTCGAGAGTTGCAAGAGAATGACTGGGGGTGGCAGTTAGGGGAGGAGCTATATAGACAGCTTTGCTGTGGGTGTCCTCTTGCAACTTCCTGTTGGGAAGGAGAATATCCCACAAGTAATGGATGAACCCGTGGACTGGATACACCTTACAAGAGAAACATCAAATTTGTAAGATTTTGTATAAAGTGTGTAAGGAGGACCAGGTAGCCGCCTTACAAATTTGATCCATAGAGACCTCATTCTTGAAGGCCCAAGACAAAGCCACAGCTCTAGTGGAATGAGCCGTGATCCTCAGAGGAGGCTTAAGTCTTGCTGTCTCATAGGCCAAGCGAATCAAGCTCCTCAACCAAAAGGACAAAGTAGTAGAAGAGGCTGTCTGCCCCTTGCGCTTCCCTGAATACACCACAAAAAGAGATGTGAATCCTTTGTAGCCTGAAGATAGGAGCGGTTACTTTATAATCTGGATGTGGTTCATGCCCTGAAGTTCTTAGATGAAGGGGGGTTAGAACACAAGGAAGGAACCACTATTTCCTGATTGATTTTACGGTCGGACACCCCCTTGGGAAGAAAACCCAAACCAGTGCGAAGCACAGGCCTATCAGCATAAAAAAACGAGGCTCACATTGCAAGGCAGCCAGTTTAGATTCTCTGCGTGCCGATGCAATGTCCAATAGGAAGAGAACCTTCCAGGACAGAATCTTAATGTCAATGGAATGCATAGGCTCAAACAGAACCTTCTGCAATACCTTAAGAACCAAGTTTAAGCTCCATGGGGGAGCAGACTGTCTAAAGACAGGCCTGATTCTAGACAGAGCCTGAACAAAAGATTGGATGTCAGGGAGCTCAGCGAGTCTCCTATGCAACAAGACTGATAATGCCGAAATCTGTCCCTTTAAGGAACTGGAATTAAGACCCTTTTTCAAACCATCCTGGAGAAAGGACAGAATCCTGGATACCTTCACCTTATGCCAAGGATATCCATGCGTCTCACACCAGGACAAGTCCTCTACACCTTATGGTAGATGCAGCAAGTGACTGGCTTCCTTGCCTGAATTAGAGTATCAATCACACTCTCAGAAAAGCCTCTCTTGGTTAAGACTAGGCGTTCAATCTCCACACAGTCAGCCTCAGAGAATCGAGATTTTGATGATGAAAAATGTAAGCTAGGCTGAATCCCCAAGGCACCGCTAAGGCATCTATCAGCTCCTCCTGGGGATCCCTGGACCTCGACCCGTGTCTGGGTAGTTTGCAATTGAGTCTGGACGCCATGAGATCCATCTCTGGCGTTCCCCACCTTAGACAAACTGCCGCAAACACTTTGGGGTGAAGAGACCATTGCCCCGGATAGAAGGATTGTCAGCTGAGAAAGTCAGCTTCCTAGTTGTCCACACCTGGAATGTGAATCGATGAGAGCGAGCAGTTGTGGGACTCCGCCCACTCCAAGATCCGAGACACCTCCCTCATGGCTAGGGAGCTCCTCGTACCCCCATGATGGTTGATGTAAGCCACCGAGGTTATGTTGTCGGACTGGAATCTGAACGACCCCAGGGGAGGCCATGCCTTCAGAGCATTGTAGATTGCTCGGAGTTCCAGAATATTTATTGGAAGAAGAGACTCCTCCTGGGACGATTTTCCTTGTGCCATCCTGGCACCCCAAACAGCTCCATATCCTGCCAGACTTGCGTCCGTGGTCACAATCTCCTGGGGGACGGTCTCAAGAAAGTTGTCCCCATGGACAGCCATTTTCCGCTGAAAAAATAATCCACAACCCAAATTATAAATTTATTCTTTAATGACAAGAAAAACTTAAAACATAAGCAGAAGAATCAAACTGAAACAGCTGCCTGAAGAACTTTTGCTTCTGAAGAAGCAAATACATCAAAACTGTAGAATTTAGTAAATGTATGCAAAGAGGACCAAGTTGCCGCTTTGCAAATCTGATCAACTGAAGCTTCATTCTTAAAAGCCCACGAAGTGGAGACTGATCTAGTAGAATGAGCTGTAATTCTCTGAGGCGGGGCCTGACCCAACTCCAAATAAGCTTGATGAATCAAAAGCTTTAACCAAGAAGACAAGGAAACAGCAGAAGCCTTCTGACCTTTCCTAGAACCAGATAATATAACAAATAGACTAGAAGTCTTCCTGAAATCTTTAGTAGCTTCAACATAATATTTCAAAGCTCTCACCACATCCAAAGAATGTAAGGATCTTTCCAAAGAAAGATTAGGATTAGGACACAAGGAAGGGACAACAATTTCTCTACTAATGTTGTTAGAATTCACAAACTTCGGTAAAAATTTAAATGAAATCCGCAAAACAGCCTTATCCTGATGAAAAGTCAGAAAAGGAGATTCACAAGAAAGAGCAGATAGCTCAGAAACTCTTCTAGGAGTAGAGATGGCCAAAAGGAAAAACACTTTCCAGGAAAGTAGTTTAATGTCCAAAGAATGCATAGGCTCACATGGAGGAGCCTGTAAAGCCTTCAGAACCAAATTAAGACTCCAAGGAGGAGAAATTGATTTAATGACAGGCTTGATACGAACCAAAGCCTGTACAAAACAGTGAATATAGTTTAGCAATTTTTCTGTGGAATAAAACAGAAAGAGCAGAGATTTGTCCTTTCAAGGAACTTGCAGACAAACATTTATCCAAACCATCCTGAAGAAACTGTAAAATTCTAGGAATTCTAAATGAATGCCAAGAGAATTTGAGAGGAACACCATGAAATCTAAGTCTTCCAAACTCGATAACAAATCTTTCTAGAAACAGATTTACGAGCTTGTAACATAGTATTAATCACTGAGACAGAGAAACCTTTATGACTTAGCACTAGGCGTTCAATTCCAACACCTTCAAATTTAATGATTTGAGATCCTGATGGAAAAACGGACCTTGACACAATAGGTCCGGCCTTAACGGAAGTGGCCAAGGTTGGTAACTGGACATCCGAACACAATCCGCATACCAAAACCTGTGTGGCCATGCTGGAGCCACCAGCAGCACAAATGATTGTTCCATGACGATTTTGGAGATCACTCTTGGAAGAAGAACTAGAGGCGGAAAAATATAAGCAGGTTGATAACACCAAGGAAGTGTTAATGCATCCACTGCTTCCGCCTGAAAATCCCTGGACCTGGACAGGTATCTGGGAAGTTTCTTGTTTAGATGAGAGGCCATCAGATCTATCTCTGGAAGACCCCACATCTGAACAATCTGAGAAAACACATCTGGATGGAGGGACCACTCCCCCGGATGTAAAGTCTGACGGCTGAGATAATCCGCCTCCCTATTGACTACACCTGGGATATGCACCACAGAAATTAGACAGGAGCTGGATTCCGCCCAAACAAGTATCCGAGATACTTCTTTCATTGCTTGTGGACTGTGACTCCCACCCTGATGATTGACATATGCCACTGTTGTGATATTGTCTGTCTGAAAACAAATGAACGGTTCTCCCTTTAACAGAGGCCTAAACTAAAGAGCTCTGAAGATTGCACGGAGTTCTAAAATATTGATTGTAATCTCGCCTCTTGAGATTTCCAAACCCCTTGTGCTGTCAGAGATCCCTAAACAGCTCCCCAACCTGAAAGACGCTGGTGATTTAACCACCACGTCAGAGAGTGTCGAACATTGGGATTTAAGGATATTAATTGTGACATCTTTGTATAATCCCTGCACCATTGATTCAGCATACAAAGCTGGAGAGGTCTGATGTAAAAACGAGCAAAGGGGATCGCGTCCGAAGCTGCAGTCATGAGACCTAAAACTTCCATGCACATAGCCACTGAAGGGAATGACTGAGACTGAAGGTGACGACAGGCTGCAACCAATTTTAAATGTCTCTTGTCTGTTAGAGACAGAGTCATGGACACTGAATCTATCTGGAAACCTAAAAAGGTGACCCTTGTCTGAGGAATCAAGAAACTCTTTGGTAAATTGATCCTCCAACCATATTTCCGAAGAAACAACACTAGTTGATTCATGTGAGATTCTGCAGAACGTAAAGACTGAGCTAGTACCAAGATAACGTCCAAATAAGGAAAAACCGCAATACCCTGCTCTCTGGTTACAGAGAGCAGGGCACTGAGAACCTTTGAAAAGATTCTTGGAGCTGTTGCTAGGCCAAACAGAAGAGTAACAAATTGGTAATGCTTGTCTAGAAAAGAGAATCTCAGGAACTGATAATGATCTGGATGAATCAGAATATGAAGGTATGCATCCTGCAAATCTATTGTGGACATATAATGTCCTTGCTGAACAAAAGGCAGAATAGTCCTTATAGTTACCATTTTGAAAGTTGGTACTCTTACATAATGATTCAAAATTTTCAGATCCAGAACTGGTCTGAATGAATTTTCCTTCTTTGGGACAATGAATAGATTTGAATAAAACCCCAGACCCTGTTCCTGAAAAGGAACTGGCATGATTACCCCCAGATAACTCCAGGTCTGAAATACACTTCAGGAAAGCCTGAGCTTTTACTGGATTTGCTGGGATGTGTGAGAGAAAAAATCTTCTCACAGGTCATCTTACTCTGAATCCTATTCAATACCCCTGAGAGGTAATGTTCTGAATCCAATGATTTTGGACAGAATTGATCCAAACATCCTTGAAAAACCTTAATCTGCCCCCTACCAGCTGAGCTGGAATGAGGGCCGCACCTTCATGCGGACTT
The DNA here is from genome assembly GCF_027579735.1 of Bombina bombina. NCBI lineage: Eukaryota > Metazoa > Chordata > Amphibia > Anura > Bombinatoridae > Bombina > Bombina bombina. The sequence goes on along the minus strand of NC_069501.1, from coordinate 564,874,175 downwards.
AGGGGCTGACTTTGGTTTCTTAAATGGCTTGGATTTGTTCCAATTTGAGGAAGGCTTCCAATTGGAAACAGATTCCTTGGGAGAAGGATTAGGTTTTCGTTCTTTATTTTGACGAAAGGAACGAAAACGGTTAGAAGCCTTAGATTTACCCTTAGGTTTCTTATCCTGAGGCAAAAAAACTCCCTTCCCCCCAGTAACAGTTGAAATAGAATCCAACTGAGAACCAAATAAATTATTACCTTGGAAAGAAAGAGATAGCAATCTAGACTTAGATGTCATATCATCATTTCAAGATTTAAGCCACAAAGCTCTTCTAGCTAAAATAGCTAAAGACATGGATCTAACATCAATTTTGATAATATCAAAAATGGCATCACAAATAAAATGATTAGCATGTTGCAGTAAGCGAACAATGCTAGATACGTCAGAATCCAATTCTTGTTGCGGTAAATTCTCCAACCAAAAAGTTGATGCAGCTGCAACATCAGCCGAAGAAATTGCAGGCCTGAGAAGATGACCTGAATATAAATAGGCATTCCTTAGATAATTTTCAAGTTTCCTATCTAAAGGATCTTTAAAAGAAGTACTATCTTCCATAGGAATAGTGGTACGTTTAGCAAGAGTAGAAATAGCCCCATCAACTTTGGGGATCTTTTCCCAAAACTCTATTGAAATTGCTGGTAAAGGATACAATTTTTTAAACCTTGAAGAAGGAATAAAAGAAGTACCCGACTTATTCCATTCCTTAGAAATCATATCAGAAATAGCCTCAGGAATAGGAAAAACCTCTGGAGTAACCACAGGAGGTTTAAAAACAGAATTTAAACGTTTACTAGTTTTAATGTCAAGAGGACTAGTTTCCTCAATATCCAAAGTAATTAACACTTCTTTTAACAAAGAACGAATATACTCCATTTTAAATAAATAAGTAGATTTGTCGGTGTCAATATCTGAGGAAGGATCTTCTGAATCAGATAGATCCTCATCAGAGGAGGATAATTCATTATGTTGTTGGTGATTTAAAATTTAATCAACCTTATGAGAAGTTTTAAAAGACCTTTTACTTTTATTAGAAAGCGGAAATGCAGACAGAGCCTTCTGAATAGAATCAGTAACAAATTCTTTAAAATTCATAGGTATATCATGTACATTAGAAGTTGAAGGAACTGCAACCGGCAATGTACTATTACTGATGGACACATTATCTGCATGTAAAAGTTTATCATGACAACTATTACAAATGACATTCGGAGATATAATCTCCACAAGTATACAACAAATGCACTTAGCTTTGGTAGAACCGATATCGGGCAGCAAAGTTCCAACAGATACTTCTGAGACAGGATCAGATTGAGACATCTTGCAAAATGTAAAAGAAAAAACAACATATAAAGCAAAATTATCAATTTCCTTATATGACAGTTTCAGGAATGGGAAAAAATGCAAATAGCATAGCCCTCTGACATAGAAAAAGGCAAGAGGCAAATAGCAATGAGGTGAAAAAATAATGAAAAAATTTGACGCCAAGTATGATGCACAACGTAACTGAAATTTTTTTGGCGCCAACAACGTCTGGACACTTGCGTCACTAACGACGCAACCTTGTGTAAGCAACTCGGCGTCAACTATGACGCCGGAAATGACGAACTTGCGTCAACGGACGTACTTACGCGCCAAGAATGACACAATAAAGTCTAGCATTTGGCGCACCCGCGGGCCTAATCCTGCCCGCAATTTGCAAAGAAAAATTAAGTCAATTTTTAAACCCCAGGTAAGAAAAATATTTCTTAATATGTTTATTTTCTCCAAATATGAAACTGACAGTCTGCAAAAAGGAAATACATGAACCTGACTCATGGCAAATATAAGTAAAATACATATATTTAGAACTTTATATTAATGCATAAAGTGCCAAACCATAGCTGAGGTGTCTTAAGTAATAAAAACATACTTACCGAAAGACACCCATCCACATATAGCAGATAGCCAAACCAGTACTGAAACAGTTATCAGTAGAGGTAATGGTATATGAGAGTATATCGTCGATCTGAAAAGGGAGGTAAGGAGATGAATCTCTATGACCGATAACAGAGAACCTATGAAATAGATCTCCCGTGAGGAAAACCATTGCATTCAATAGGTGATACTCCCTTCATATCCCTCTGACATTCGCTGTACTCTGAGAGGAATCGGGCTTCAAAATGCTGAGAAGCGCATGTCAACGTAGAAATCTTAGCACAAACTTACTTCATCACCTCCATAGGAGGCAAAGTTTGTAAAACTGAATTGTGGGTGTGGTGAGGGGTGTATTTATAGGCATTTTGAGGTTTGGGAAACTTTGCCCCTCCTGGTAGGATTGTATATCCCATATGTCACTAGCTCATGGACTCTTGCCAATTACATGAAAGAAATATAGCTATAAGCCACTCACAAAATGCAAATACATATACCCTGTGAATCATGCACATGCTCAGTAGGAGCTGGTGCATATACAATGATTGTGCACATTTAGCTAATGGAAGTGAAATGGAAAGTTATTTAAAATTGTGTGCTGTATCTGAATAACGAAAGTTTAATTTTGACCTCTGCATCTTCTACTTCCATCTAGCAACTGAGAATGAAGTTTCCTCCTTACCATCTTCCTCACGCCTCACTACCTGCCCGCTCGACCCTATCCCTTCCCATCTAATACCCTCCCTATCTTCCACCTTCACTCCTGCTCTTACCCACATCTACAAACTCTCTTTCTACTGGCTCATTCCCATCTTCTTTCAAACACACAAAAGTCACTCCCATACTCAAAAAACCCTCCCTGGACCCTAATTCTCCTGAAAGCTACCGCTCCATATCACTGCGTCCACTAACATCAAAACTCCTTGAAAAACTAGTTTACAATTGCCTAACCCATTTCCTGTCCGCCAACTCCTTACTTGACCCCCTGCAATCCGGATTCCGCCCCAAACACTTAACTGAGACTGCCCTTACCAAGGTTACTAACGATCTCTCTGCTAAAAATATTGGCCACTACTCCATACTCATCTTACTTGACCTCTCAGCTGTCTTCGACACAGTTGACCACCCCCTCCTCCCACAGACCCTTAGCTCTTTTGACCTCTGTGACACTGCTCTTTTTTTGGATTCACTCTTATCTTTCTCGCAGGTCTTTTTCTGTGTCAATTGCCGGCGGCGACTCCTCTCCAATGCCTCTGTCAGAGTACATCAAGGATCTGTTCTGGGTCATCTACTCTTCTCCATTTATACTTCTTCGCTGGGTAAACTTATCAACAGTTATGGCTTCAAATATCACCTCTATGCTGATGACACCCAGATCTGCCTCTCCACCCCTGCTCTCTCTCCCTCTCCCTCTGTCCTTTCTCATGTCAGCGACTGCTTATCTGATATTTCTTCCTGGATGGCCTCTCACCACCTAAAGATTAACATGTGCAAGACTGAGCTCCTTCTTATCTCCCCCCCTTAAGCTCTACGCCGACTTGTGACTTCTCTATCCCTGTTGACGGCATCACCATTTCCCCATCGCCCCAAGTCCGCTGCCTCGGAGTTACACTTGACTCAAATCTATCCTTTGCCCCCCATATCCAATCGCTTTCTACATCCTGCCGCAACCATCTACGCAACATTTCCAAGATTCAACCTTTTCTGTGCGCTAACACCAAAAAGCAAATAGTCCACTCCCTTGTTATTTCCCGACTTGACTACTGTAATAACCTACTTACTGGCCTTCCTCTTTCCCGCCTCTCCCCCCTTCAATCCATCCTAAATGCCTCTGCCAGGCTGATCCACCTTTCCCGTCGCTCTGTATCTGCTGCACCTCTCTGCGAGTCCCTTCATTGGCTCCCCATACACAGCAGAATAAAATAAAAAATTCTCACCCTTGCATAAAAGCGCTCGCCAACACCGCTCTCCTCTACCTATCCTCTCTAATCAACAAGTATACTCCCGTCCGCCCACTAAGATCCAACAATGACCTGCTCCTTGCATCTGCGACTATCACCTCCTCTCATGCTAGACTGCAGGACTGCTGTCGTGCAGCACCTACCCTCTGGAACACTCTCCCTCGTGCTGTCAGGCTTTGCCCTAATCTTTCTTCCTTTAAATGCTCTCTGAAGACTTTTCTGTTCAGAGAAGCCTACCACCCAACTCAATAATATTTCTCTTACCTAACAACATTTCCCTCATCTAACTCTACATTAACATCTTTCTCAATCTTGCAGTCCTCACCTCCTGTTTCTCAACCTCCTACCCTTCTAGATTGTAAGTTCCCACGTGAATAGGGCCCTCGATTCCTCCTGTGTTTGTAAATTTTGTCCTGTCTCTTAGAAATTTTATATTATTGCTTTATTTAAATGAACTGTATCCATGGACAGCGCTGCGGAATATTATTGGCGCTTCATAAATAAAGTATTATAATAATAATAATAACTTAACTTTCATTTTAAAGAGAGGACTCTGCAAAGCATTTAGTGTGTCACTTTGCATTATATTTGTGCAAATAACAGTTTAGACTATCAAACAAAAATAAAATCAAGTTCCAATTTACTTTTAAATTCAAAATTATTCATCAAAGTCTAATATGATTATTCCCTCAAATACCCCTAAACCCAATCCCTTAATTACTACTAAAATGTCTCTATAATGCCACTTATCTTTAGCAACAAAAATAAATCAAAATTTACCGTTTAATAGCAATGCACCCTGTACCATATAATGCTGTGCATGTTTGTCAATAAAGTAGAGGTGCCTTACCTTATGCATGACTATCTTTCGCTGGGCTGGCTCTGCCACATCAATCATCTTCTGCACCACGTAGTTGGCGTACTGATCTTTCATCATGGTATATAAGGCACTATGAGGCCCATCGTTCATTGTGCAAACTTCATCTATTAGCATGGCTCGTTCCGTGCGAGAGGCATGTGTTACACACTTCTCCACAACATTACTGCAGGAACACAAAGTGTTGTGTTAGAGAAAGAGGGAAGAAAACAAATAAAGCATTACATTGTACTATACCTATGTCTATTTGGCACAAGGGGTTATGTCACACAGTACTTAGACCAGTATACTGTGCTGACATAGTACCTACGTCCAACACAAAGGCACACATAAAGTGTCACTATCTGCTGCAGTGGCGCCGTGGGAGGGTGAGCGGCCCATCGCTGGAGGAGGGCGGGAGAGGTAGGAAGGGAAGGGATTCCTACAGTACAGAAAATATTTTACTAAGAGATGTAGAGATGGGTCCACTACACTGCAGCAAAGGGAATTATGAAAGGGGGGCCCAATAATGTGATCTCTTGGAAGGGTAGGTGGGGAGGGTGAGAGGGGATTGATACAGAAAACACCTTTGTAATATAAATTATTATATATGTATTATAGTAATTAATAGTCTGACACTAAAATGCCCAAAATACAAAAAATACAAAAAATAGAAAAAGTATCTGGTAAGTTTTTTTCTGAAATTCCTGGTAGCCTGCCTAGATGTGCATACCTTGCAAATTTGTGTTGACTCAAGACTAGAACATTTCCACGAATCTCTGCAACAATTTTACTTTTGTCTTCTGGTCTGCCATGTTCCAATACATGCTGAATAACATAGTTCCCATACTGGTCCTACAGGAAAAGGAAATGCAATATAAGACACAAAAGACTTAAAGGGACATTAAACACTAAATACATGCTAGATAGAATGATGCATTCAAAGAAAAGATTAGTCCATAACTAACATGTAGATGTATTTTTTAAAGTTTCATTAGTTGTTTAAAAAGTGACAAAATAAGTGTAAAGTTTTAGTGTCTATAAAACACTGGGAGCTGCCATGTTGTAACTTGTGTTACCTTCTCTGCTGTGGCCAATTAGGGACAGTTATACATGGGTCACTAGAGTGTGCAGCCAATGGTTGTGCTGGATTTAACAGTGTTCTGCACTTCCATTTTTAACAGGAACTGAAAATCTCACAATTTCAGAATGGAATTACAGGCAAAGAGGACAAAATAAATAATGAAAGTATATTGCAGAGTTTAATTATATACAATTTATCATTGTATATTACCATCTCAAAGTGTTTAATGTCCCTTTAAGTCTGCAATATAAAGGGACACTAATACAAAAATGTACTATACACATACATATATATATAGGAACGTAGAGAGAAACGGCACACACCATCCAGTAAACACCCTAGTGCTCTGCTATATAATGTATACAAACAGTCTCAAGGAACCTCACGCTCCGCAACTGTGTATGGAGATCCCCAAAGCAGGCAAATAAGCTTTTATTGAACAAATAGAAAGCCTTTTCCAAACGTTTCGGCTCCTACTGGAGCCTCTCAATGGAGGCCGTGCAGACATAACAAACAGTACAAATCACCCTACTTATATACCCTAAGTAATACCAACCCTCACAGTAACTGTGAATGATCACTGTCAAACATCCGGTCTCCATGTGGTAAGCCTCCACAGTGGCGTTGGTGCAGGTGTGTGACGTCATCAGCCCATGACACTAGCTTGTAACAGCAACTTAACCGTTGCTATAGGAACGGTATAAACCAACTGCACAATCATAACGACAGCAGGAAGATCGGATGCCCAAGTGCAATCTAATGATCACAGAGACTGTCTCACAATCTAAACATGTACTTTATTTACAAGAATTATGTACATCACTGTTCAGTGAAAAATAAATAATTGGGAATACCGCTACCATCTATACACTCAGGTATCAAAGTGTCAGTACTACCCAACCACATACAACTATTTGTAGACCAAAAGTACTCAGACACTTGGGCTATAATAAATCATAACAATGTATACAAAACTATTTATAAACCCCTAAGAGATACAGGTTAAAGTGAATGTCAATTTTGTCTTATTTTAAGCAATTTTAATATTGCTTTCAAGTTAATAAAGAAAACCGCCGCTTTATTTTTTAAAAAAAAAAACAAAGTAAAGGTTATATTTTTATTACCAAATTTGCTCCGTTTTAGGTAGCAGCTCCTCCCACCCGCAACTTCCGGATTTAATCCCCTGTAAGGTATACAGCAGTCCCACCCGCTGTATACGTAAAGTCAATGAGCGCTCCCGGCTTTGCTATACACAGCGCATGCGTTGCGTACTTACCAATCGCTCTGAAAAGTCCCATAAGTGTAATAGCGCATGCTTAATGTGAACGTGCGTGAGAGCTCTGTGTGACGGCTTCCAAACACAGGCGCATTACATACGAGTGACGTAGCCGAAAGGGGTTTGGTCCCCCCGTGGTTGATCGGATTATTGGTTGACACAAGCGAGCCTACAATGTCAATCATTAATCCAAGATGGCGGGCGGAGGATTGAGATGACGATCGTAATGAAATAAAGCTCAAATACTAGTTAATTAGAGGTTTGCTGAAAAAATGATGAATTAAAGTGGCAGTATTTTAAGGTCAGCTCTTAAGCAGTGTTTAGCATTGAGCTTGACTTTACATTCACTTTAAGTGAACATGAAAAAATACAGCAGTGCAGACACAATTTATGCCCACTGGTATCAAAGTAGCAAAATATGTAGAGATGTGTCCAGCACTTGTATCCCATAAAGAGAACAGTCACAAGCAACTGTCAAGCTTGTAGATTCCAATAAAGCACAACAAGTAGACAGTCCTCCTTGTGAATAATCTTCAATTTAGTTTTTTCATAACAGGAGCAGACAAAACCACGACATTTCGGGGCCCATGCCCCTTAATCATGTGATTAAGGGGCATTGGCCCCGAAACGTGGTGGTTTTGTCTGCTCCTGTAATGAAACAAAATTGAAGATTATTCACAAGGAGGACTGTCTACTTGTTGTGCTTCACTGGTATCAAAGTGTCAGCACATTCTATGTTAATATATTGTTGTACATAAAGAGCATAAAAGCTTATTAGGGTATTCTCCTAAACTCATTAATAAACATATGTTCTTATTACACATGTTACCCTAATTTTAAAGCTTATATGCTTCATGTCTCAGCAAGAAGGTAGAAACAGCATGAAACCATCATGGACATCATTTGCGATGACAGAATGCAAAATCTATGTTCGCATTCAGTCCCTTTGGGTACACTGTGTCAAGTGTAAACAACATAATTTAAGAACTTACCTGATAAATTCAGGACTTTCATATTGGCAAGAGTCCATGAGCTAGTGACATATGGGATATCCAATCCTACCAGGAGGGGCAAAGTTTCCCAAACCTCAAAATGTCTATAAATACACCTCCCACCACACCCACAATTCAGTTTAACGAATAGCCAAGTAGTGGGGTGAAAAAGAAAGGAGTAAAAAGCATCAACAAAGGAATTTGGAAATAATAGTGCTTTATACAAAAAAATCATAACCACCATAAAAAGGGTGGGTCTCATGGACTCTTGCCAATATGAAAAATTAATTTATCAGGTAAGTTCTTCCATAAATTATGTTTTCTTTAATGTAATTGGCAAGAATCCATGAGCTAGTGACGTATGGGATAGAAATACACAAGATGTGGAACTCCACACAAAAGTCACTAGAGAGGGAGGGATAAAATAACAGCCATTTTCTGCTGAAAAAAATTAATCCACAACCAAAAAAATAAGTTTTTCTCATAAATGAAAGAAAAAAGCTTAAAACATAAGCAGAGGAATCAAACTGGAACAGCTGCCTGAAGAACTTTTCTACCAAAAACTGCTTTCGAAGAAGCAAATACATCAAAACGGTAGAATTTAGTAAATGTATGTAAAGAAGACCAAGTTGCTGCTTTGCAAATCTGATCAACTGAAGCTTCATTCTTAAAAGCCCACGAAGTGGAGACTGATCTAGTAGAATGAGCTGTGATTCTCTGAGACGGGGCCTGACTAGACTCCAAATAAGCCTTATGAATCAAAAGCTTTAACCAAGATGCCAAGGAAATGACAGAAGCTTTCTGACCTTCCCTAGAACCAGAAAAGACAACAAATAGACTGGGAATCTTCCTGAAATCTTAAGTAGTTTCAACATAATATTTCAAAGCTCTTACAACATCCAGAGAATGTAAGGATCTTTCTAAAGAATTCTTAGGGTTAGGACACAAAGAGGGAACAACAATTTCCCTATTAAAGGGACACTCAGGTTAAATTACATTTTCATGATTCAGATACAGCATGTAATTTTAAACAACTTTCCAATATACTTCCATTAAAAAAAATGTGCACAGTCTTTTATATTTACACTTTTTGAGTCACCAGATCCTACTGAGCATGTGCAAGAATTCAAAGACTATACGTATATGCATTTGTGATTGGTTAAATTTGGAAATAATTGTGCTTTATACAAAAAAATCATAACCACCATAAAAAAGGGGTGGGCCTCATGGACTCTTGCCAATATGAAAGAAATGAATTTATCAGGTAAGTTCTTACATAAATTATGTTTTTAGAACTCCGTGCTATCTTCAGGGCTCTTCAGGTGTGGCCTCTGTTGAAGAGGGAACCATTCATTTGTTTTCAGACAGACAATATCACAGTCCATGAGCTAGTGACATATGGGATAGCAATACCCAAGATGTGGAACTCCACGCAAGAGTCACTAGAGAGGGAGGGACAAAATAAAAACAGCCATTTCGCTGAAAAAAATTAATCCACATCCCAAATATAAATTTAATCTCAAAAAATAAAAACTTAAATCATAAGCAGAAAAATCAAACTGAAACAGCTGCCTGAAGAACTTTCCTACCAAAAACTGCTTCCGAAGAAGCAAATAAATCAAAATGGTAGAATTTAGTAAATGTGTGCAAAGAAGACCAAGTGGCTGCTTTGCAAATCTGATCAACTGAAGCTTCATTCTTAAAGGCCTAAGAAGAGGAAACTCATCTAGTAGAATGAGCTGTAATTCTCTGAGGCGGGGCTTTACCCGACTCTAAATAAGCTAGATGAATCAAAAGCTTTAGCCACGATGCCAAAGAAACGGCAGAAGCCTTCTGACATTTCCTGGAACCAGAAAAGATAAACTAGAAGTCTTCCTGAAATCTTTAGTGGCTTCAACATAATATTTCAGAGCTCTCACCACATCCAAAGAATGTAAAGATCTCTCCAAAGAATTCTTAGGATTAGGAAACAAAGAATGGACAACAATTTCTCTATTAATGTTGTTAGGATTCACAACCTTAGGTAAGAATTTAAATGAAGTCCACAAAACTGCCTTATCCTGATGAAAAATCAGAAAAGGAGAATCACAAGAAAGAGCAGATAATTCAGAAACTCTTCTAGCAGAAGAGATGGCCAAAAGGAACAACACTTTCCAAGAAAGTAGTTTAATGTCCAAAGAATGCTTAGCCTTCAAAACCAAATTAAGACTCCAAGCAGGAGAGATTGATTTAATGACAGGCTTGATACTACGAACCAAAGCCTGAACAAAACAATGAATATCAGGAAGTTTAGCAATTTTCCTGTGGAATAAAACAGAAAGAGCAGAGATTTGTCCTTTCAAGGAACTTGCAGACAACCCTTTATCCAAACCACCCTAAAGAAACTGTAAAATTCTAAGAATTCTAAAAGAATGCCAAGAGAATTTATTAGAAGAACACCATGAAATGTAAGTCTTCCAAACTCGATAGTAAATCTTTCTAGAGACAGATTTACGAGCTTGTAACATGGTATTAATCACTGAGACAGAGAAACCTCTATGACTAAGCATTCAATTTTCATACCTTCAAATTTAATGATTTTAGATCCTGATGGAAAAACGGACCTTGAGATAGGTCTGGCCTTAATGGAAGTGGTCAAGGTTGGCAACTGGACATCCGAACAAGATCCGCATACCAAAACCTGTGAGACCATGCTGGAGCCACCAGCAGCACAAACGATTGCTCCATGATGATCTTGGAGATCACTCTTGGAAGAACTAGAACTATAAGCAGGTTGATAACACCACGGAAGTGTCAACGCATCCACTGCTTCCGCCTGAGGATCCCTGGACCTGGATAGGTACCTGGGAAATTTTTTGTTTAGACGAGATGCCTGCACATCTGAACAATTTGAGAAAACGCATCTGGGTGGAGAGACCATTCTCCCGGATGTAAAGTCTGACAACGGAGATAATCCTCTTCCCAATTGTCTATACCTGGGATATGAACCACAGAAATTAGACAGGAGCTGGATTCCGCCCAAACAAGTATCCAAGATACTTCTTTCATAGCTTGAGGACTGCGAGTCCCACCCTGATGATTGACATATGCCACAGTTGTGATATTGTCTGTCTGAAAACAAATGAATGGTTCTCTCTTCAACAAAGGCCAAAACTGAACAGTCCTGAGTAGTGCACGGAGTTCCAAAATATTGATTGGTAATCTTGCCTCTTGAGATTTCCAAACCCCTTGTGCTGTCAGAGATCCCCAAACAGCTCCCCAACCTGAAAGACTCGCATCTGTTGTGATCACAGTCCAGGTTGGACGAACGAAAGAGACCCCTAGAATTATACAATGGTGATCAAACCACCAAGTCAGAGAAAGTCGAACATTGGGATTTAAGTATATTAATTGTGATATCCTTGTATAATCCCTGCACCATTGGTTCAGCATACAAAGCTGGAGAGGTCTCATATGAAAACAAGCAAAGGGGATCGCGTCCGATGCTGCAGTCATGAGACCTAAAACTTCCATGCACATAGCTACTGAAGGGAATGACTGAGACTGAAGGCTTCGACAGGCTGCAACCAATTTCAAACGTCTCTTGTCTGTTAGAGACAAAGTCATGGACACTGAATCTATCTGGAAACCTAAACCTTTGTCTGAGGAATCAAAGAACTTTTTGGTAAATTGATCCTCCAACCATGTTTTTGAAGAAACAACACTAGTTGATTTGTGTGAGATTCTGCAGAACGTAAAGACTGAGCAAGTACCAAGATATCGTCCAAATAAGGAAACACCGCAATACCCCGCTCTCTTATTACAGAGAGTAGGGCACCGAGAACCTTTGAAAAGATTCTTGGAGCTGTCGCTAAAAATCTCAGGAACCGATAGTGATCCGGATGAATCGGAATATGAAGATATGCATCCTGTAAGTCTATTGTGGACATATAATGCCCTTGCTGAACAAAAGGCAGAATAGTCCTTATAGTCACCATCTTGAAAGTTGGAACTCTTACATATCGATTCAAAATCTTTAGATCCAAAACTGGTCTGAACGAATTTTCTTTCTTTGGGACAATGAAGAGATTTGAATAAAACCCCAGACCCTGTTCCTGAAACGGAACCGGCATGATTACCCCTGATAACTCCAGGTCTGAAACACATTTCAGGAAAGCCTGAGCCTTTACTGGGTTTGCTGGAATGCGTGAGAGAAAAAAATCTTCTCACAGGCGGTCTTACTCTGAATCCTATTCTGTACCCCTGAGAGACAATACTCTGAATCCAATAATTTTGGACCAAATTGATCCAAACATCTTTGAAAAATGTTAATCTGCCCCCTACCAGCTGAGCTGGAATAAGGGCCGCACCTTCATGCTGACTTGGGGGCTGGCTTTGATCTCTTAAATGGCTTGGATTTATTCCAATTTGAGGAAGGCTTCCAATTGAAAACAGATTCCTTTGGGGAAGGATTAGATTTCTGTTCCTTATATTGAAAGGAACGAAAACGGTTAGAAGCTTTAGATTTACCCTTAGGTTTTTTATCCTGAGGCAAACAAACTCCCTTCCCCCCAGTGACAGTTGAAATTATTGAATCCAACTGAGAACCAAATAATTTATTACCTTGGAAAGAAAGAGATAGCAATCTGGACTTAGAAGTCATATAAGCATTCCAAGATTTCAGCCACAAAGCTCTTCTAGCTAAAATAGCTAAAGACATATATCTAACATCAATTTTGATGATATAAAAAAATGGTATTACAAATGAAATTATTAGCATGTTGAATCAACTTAACAATGCTAGACAAATCATGATCCTATAATTGTTGCGCTAAAGTTTCCAACCAAAAAGTTGAAGCAGCTGCAACATCAGCCAAAGAAACTGCAGGCCAAAGAAGATGACCTGAATATAAAAAAGCCTTCCTTAGAAAAGATTCAAGTTTCCTATCTAAAGAATCTTTAAAAGAAGTACTATCTTCCGTAGGAATAGTAGTACGTTTAGCAAGAGTAGAGATAGCCCCATCAACTTTGGGGATCTTTTCCCAAAACTCCAATCTAACTGCTGACAAAGGATACAATTTTTTAAACCTTGAAGGAATAAAAGTACCAGGCTTATTCCATTCTTTAGAAATCATATCAGAAATAGCATCAGGAACTGGAAAAACCACAGGAGGTTTATAAACAGAATTTAAACGTTTACTAGTTTTAATATCAAGAGGACTAGTTTCCTACATATCTAATGTAATCAACACTTCTTTTAACAAAGAACGAATATACTCCATTTTAAATAAATAAGAGGATTTATCAGTGTCAATATCTGAGGCAGGATCTTCTGAATCAGATAGATCCTCATCAGAGAAAAATAAATCAGTATGTTGCCGGTCATTTGAAATTTCATCAACTCTATGAGAAGTTTTAAAAGACCTTTTACGTTTATTAGAAGGCGGAATGGCAGACAAAGCCTTCTGAATAGAATCAGAAATAAATTATTTTACATTTACAGGTATATCTTGTGCATTAGATATTGAGGGAATAGCAACAGGTAATGAACTACTACTGATGGATACATTTTCTGCATGTAAAAGTTTATCATGACAACTATTACAAACCACAGCTGGAGGTATAATCTAAACAAGTTTACAACAAATGCACTTAGCTTTGGTAGAACTGTTATCAGGCAGCAGGGATCCAACAGTGAATTCTGAGACAGGATCAGATTGAGACATCTTGCAAATGTAAGAGAAAAAAAAAAAACACATATAAAGCTAAATGATCAATTTCCTTATATAGCAGTTTCAAGAATGGGAAAAATGCAAATAGCATAGCCCTCTGACATAGAAAAAGGCAAGAGGCAAATAAGAATGGGGTCTTAAATAATGAAAAACAGAATTTATGTTTACCTGATAAATTTCTTTCTCCAACGGTGTGTCCGGTCCACGGCGTCATCCTTACTTGTGGGATATTCTCTTCCCCAACAGGAAATGGCAAAGAGCCCAGCAAAGCTGGTCACATGATCCCTCCTAGGCTCCGCCTACCCCAGTCATTCGACCGACGTTAAGGAGGAATATTTGCATAGGAGAAACCATATGGTACCGTGGTGACTGTAGTTAAATAAAATAAAATATCAGACCTTATTAAAAAAACCTGGGGGGGCCGTGGACCGGACACACCGTTGTATAAATAATTTTATCTGTTAAACATAATTTTTTTTTTCTCCAACATAGGTGTGTCCGGTCCACGGCGTCATCCTTACTTGTGGGAACCAATACCAAAGCTTTAGGACACGGATGAAGGGAGGGAGCAAATCAGGTCACCTAAATGGAAGGCACCACGGCTTGCAAAACCTTTCTCCCAAAAATAGCCTCAGAAGAAGCAAAAGTATCAAACTTGTAAAATTTGGTAAAAGTGTGCAGTGAAGACCAAGTCGCTGCCCTACATATCTGATCAACAGAAGCCTCGTTCTTGAAGGCCCATGTGGAAGCCACAGCCCTAGTGGAATGAGCTGTGATTCTTTCGGGAGGCTGCCGTCCGGCAGTCTCGTAAGCCAATCTGATGATGCTTTTAATCCAAAAAGAGAGAGAGGTAGAAGTTGCTTTTTGACCTCTCCTTTTACCTGAATAAACAACAAACAAGGAAGATGTTTGTCTAAAATCCTTTGTAGCATCTAAATAGAATTTTAGAGCGCGAACAACATCCAAATTGTGCAACAAACGTTCCTTCTTTGAAACTGGTTTTGGACACAGAGAAGGTACGATAATCTCCTGGTTAATGTTTTTGTTAGAAACAACTTTTGGAAGAAAACCAGGTTTAGTACGTAAAACCACCTTATCTGCATGGAACACCAGATAAGGAGGAGAACACTGCAGAGCAGATAATTCTGAGACTCTTCTAGCAGAAGAAATCGCAACTAAAAACAAAACTTTCCAAGATAATAACTTAATATCAACGGAATGTAAGGGTTCAAACGGAACCCCCTGAAGAACTGAAAGAACTAAATTGAGACTCCAAGGAGGAGTCAAAGGTTTGTAAACAGGCTTGATTCTAACCAGAGCCTGAACAAAGGCTTGAACATCTGGCACAGCTGCCAGCTTTTTGTGAAGTAATACCGACAAGGCAGAAATCTGTCCCTTCAGGGAACTTGCCGATAATCCTTTTTCCAATCCTTCTTGAAGGAAGGATAGAATCCTAGGAATCTTAACCTTGTCCCAAGGGAATCCTTTAGATTCACACCAACAGATATATTTTTTCCAAATTTTGTGGTAAATCTTTCTAGTCACAGGCTTTCTGGCCTGAACAAGAGTATCGATCACAGAATCTGAGAACCCTCGCTTCGATAAAATCAAGCGTTCAATCTCCACGCAGTCAGCTGGAGTGAAACCAGATTCGGATGTTCGAACGGACCCTGAACAAGAAGGTCTCGTCTCAAAGGTAGCTTCCAAGGTGGAGCCGATGACATATTCACCAGATCTGCATACCAAGTCCTGCGTGGCCACGCAGGAGCTATCAAAATCACCGACGCCCTCTCCTGCTTGATCCTGGCTATCAGCCTGGGGATGAGAGGAAATGGCGGGAACACATAAGCTAGTTTGAAGGTCCAAGGTGCTACTAGTGCATCCACTAGAGCCGCCTTCGGATCCCTGGATCTGGCCCCGTAGCAAGGAACTTTGAAGTTCTGACGAGAGGCCATCAGATCCATGTCTGGAATGCCCCACAGGTGAGTGACTTGGGCAAAGATTTCCGGATGGAGTTCCCACTCCCCCGGATGCAATGTCTGACGACTCAGAAAATCCGCTTCCCAATTTTCCACTCCTGGGATGTGGATAGCAGACAGGTGGCAGGAGTGAGACTCCGCCCAAAGAATAATTTTGGTTACTTCTTCCATCGCTAGGGAACTCCTTGTTCCCCCCTGATGGTTGATGTACGCAACAGTCGTCATGTTGTCTGATTGAAACCGAATGAACCTGGTCCTCGCAAGCTGGGGCCAGGCCTGGAGCGCATTGAATATCGCTCTCAGTTCCAGAATATTTATCGGTAGAAGAGATTCTTCCCGAGACCAAAGACCCTGAGCTTTCAGGGATCCCCAGACCGCGCCCCAGCCTATCAGACTGGCGTCGGTCGTGACAATGACCCACTCTGGTCTGTGGAACATCATCCCTTGAGACAGATTGTCCAGGGACAGCCACCAACGGAGTGAGTCTCTGGTCTTCTGATTTACTTGTATCTTCGGAGACAAGTCTGTATAGTCCCCATTCCACTGACTGAGCATGCACAGTTGTAATGGTCTTAGATGAATGCGCGCAAAAGGAACTATGTCCATCGCCGCCACCATCAACCCGATCACTTCCATGCACTGAGCTATGGAAGGAAGAGGAACGGAATGAAGTATCCGACAAGAGTCCAGAAGCTTTGTTTTTCTGGCCTCTGTTAGAAAGATCCTCATTTCTAAGGAGTCTATAATTGTTCCCAAGAAGGGAACCCTTGTTGACGGGGATAGAGAACTCTTTTCCACGTTCACTTTCCAGCCGTGAGATCTGAGAAAGGCCAGGACAATGTCCGTGTGAGCCTTTGCTTGAGGAAGGGACGACGCTTGAATCAGAATGTCGTCCAGGTAAGGTACTACTGCAATGCCCCTTGGTCTTAGCACCGCTAGAAGGGACCCTAGTACCTTTGTGAAAATCCTTGGAGCAGTGGCTAATCCGAAAGGAAGCGCCACGAACTGGTAATGTTTGTCCAGGAATGCAAACCTTAGGAACCGATGATGTTCCTTGTGGATAGGAATATGTAGATACGCATCCTTTAAATCCACCGTGGTCATGAATTGACCTTCCTGGATGGAAGGAAGGATAGTTCGAATGGTTTCCATCTTGAACGATGGGACCTTGAGAAATTTGTTTAAGATCTTGAGATCTAGGATTGGTCTGAACGTTCCCTCTTTTTTGGGAACTATGAACAGATTGGAGTAGAACCCCATCCCTTGTTCTCTTAATGGAACAGGATGAATCACTCCCATTTTTAACAGGTCTTCTACACAATGTAAGAACGCCTGTCTTTTTATGTGGTCTGAAGACAACTGCGACCTGTGGAACCTCCCCCTTGGGGGAAGTCCCTTGAATTCCAGAAGATAACCCTGGGAGACTATTTCTAGCGCCCAAGGATCCAGAACATCTCTTGCCCAAGCCTGAGCGAAGAGAGAGAGTCTGCCCCCCACCAGATCCGGTCCCGGATCGGGGGCCAATATTTCATGCTGTCTTGGTAGCAGTGGCAGGTTTCTTGGCCTGCTTTCCCTTGTTCCAGCCTTGCATTGGTCTCCAAGCTGGCTTGGCCTGAGAAGAATTACCCTCTTGCTTAGAGGACGTAGCACCTTGGGCTGGTCCGTTTTTACGAAAGGGACGAAAATTAGGTCTATTTTTTGCCTTGAAAGGCCGATCCTGAGGAAGGGCGTGGCCCTTACCCCCAGTGATATCAGAGATAATCTCTTTCAAGTCAGGACCAAACAACGTTTTCCCCTTGAAAGGAATGTTTAGTAGCTTGTTCTTGGAAGACGCATCAGCCGACCAAGATTTCAACCAAAGCGCTCTGCGCGCCACAATAGCAAACCCAGAGTTCTTAGCCGCTAACTTAGCCAATTGCAAAGAGGCGTCTAGAGTGAAAGAATTAGCCAATTTGAGAGCATTGATTCTGTCCATAATCTCCTCATAAGGAGGAGAGTCACTATCGAGCACCTTAAGCAGTTCATCAAACCAGAAATATGCGGCAGTAGTGACAGGGACAATGCATGAAATGGGTTGTAGAAGGTAACCCTGCTGAACAAACATCTTTTTAAGCAAACCTTCTAATTTTTTATCCATAGGATCTTTGAAAGCACAACTATCCTCTATGGGAATAGTGGTGCGTTTGTTTAAAGTAGAAACCGCTCCCTCGACCTTGGGGACTGACTGCCATAAGTCCTTTCTAGGGTCGACCATAGGAAACAATTTTTTAAATATGGGGGGAGGGACGAAAGGAATACCGGGCCTTTCCCATTCTTTATTAACAATGTCCGCCACCCGCTTGGGTATAGGAAAAGCTTCTGGGAGCCCCGGCACCTCTAAGAACTTGTCCATTTTACATAGTTTCTCTGGGATGACTAAATTTTCACAATCATCCAGAGTGGATAATACCTCCTTAAGCAAAATGCGGAGATGTTCCAATTTAAATTTAAATGTAATCACATCAGATTCAGCCTGCTGAGAAATGTTCCCTAAATCAGTAATTTCTCCCTCAGACAAAACCTCCCTGGCCCCCTCAGATTGGGTTAGGGGCCCTTCAGAGATATTAATATCAGCGTCGTCATGCTCTTCAGTAACTAAAACAGAGCAGCCACGCTTACGCTGACAAGGGTTCATTTTGGCTAAAATGTTTTTGACAGAATTATCCATTACAGCCGTTAATTGTTGCATAGTAAGGAGTATTGGCGCGCTAGATGTACTAGGGGCCTCCTGAGTGGGCAAGACTCGTGTAGACGAAGGAGGGAATGATGCAGTACCATGCTTACTCCCCTCACTTGAGGAATCATCTTGGGCATCATTGTCATTATCACATAAATCACATTTATTTAAATGAATAGGAATTCTGGCTTCCCCACATTCAGAACACAGTCTATCTGGTAGCTCAGACATGTTAAACAGGCATAAACTTGATCAGAAAGTACAAAAAACGTTTTAAAATAAAACCGTTACTGTCACTTTAAATTTTAAACTGAACACACTTTATTACTGCAATTGCGAAAAAACATGAAGGAATTGTTCAAAATTCACCAAATTTTCACCACAGCGTCTTAAAGCTTTGAAAATATTGCACACCAATTTTGGAAGCTTTAACCCTTAAAATAACGGAACCGGAGCCGTTTTAAGCTTTAACCCCTTTACAGTCCCTGGTATCTGCTTTGCTGAGACCCAACCAAACCCAAAGGGGAATACGATACCAAATGACGCCTTCAGAAGTCCTTTATAAGTATCAGAGCTCCTCTCACATGCGACTGCATGCCATGCCTCTCAAAAACAAGTGCGCAACACCGGCGCGAAAATGAGACTCTGCCTATGCTTTGGGAAAGCCCCTAAAGAATAAGGTGTCTAAAACAGTGCCTGCCGATATTATTATATCAAAATACCCAGATAAAATGATTCCTCAAGGCTAAATATGTGTTAATAATCAATCGATTTAGCCCAGAAAAGGTCTACAGTTTAAATAAGCCCTTGTGAAGCCCTTATTTACAATCGTAATAAACATGGCTTACCGGATCCCATAGGGAAAATGACAGCTTCCAGCATTACATCGTCTTGTTAGAATGTGTCATACCTCAAGCAGTAAGAGACTGCACTCTGTTCCCCCAACTGAAGTTAATTGCTCTCAACAGTCCTGTGTGGAACAGCCATGGATTTTAGTTACGGTTGCTAAAATCATTTTCCTCATACAAACAGAATTCTTCATCTCTTTTCTGTTTCTGAGTAAATAGTACGTACCAGCACTATTTGAAAATAACAAACTCTTGATTGAATAATGAAAAACTACAGTTAAACACTAAAAAACTCTAAGCCATCTCCGTGGAGATGTTGCCTGTACAACGGCAAAGAGAATGACTGGGGTAGGCGGAGCCTAGGAGGGATCATGTGACCAGCTTTGCTGGGCTCTTTGCCATTTCCTGTTGGGGAAGAGAATATCCCACAAGTAAGGATGACGCCGTGGACCGGACACACCTATGTTGGAGAAATATTTGGCGCAAAGTATGATGCACAACAAACAGAAAAATATTGTTTGGCGCAAAAAACATCCGAAAACGACACACTTGCGTCATAGATGACGCAACCTTGTGAAGGACTCAGCGTCAACTAAGACAACGGAAATGACTAATTTGCGTCAACGAACGTAACTTAGTGCCAAAAAAGCTTGCGCCAAGAATGACTTAATAAACTTTGGTATTTTGCGATCTTGCAAGCCTAATTCTGCCTGTGAATTTAAAAGACAGTCAATTTGAAAAAGAGACTATACCCCAGGTAAGAAATACATTTTCATTAAAAAGCATTTCCCAGATATGAAACTGACAAGTCTGCAAAAGGAAATATACTGAAAACCGGAATCATGGCAAATATAAGTACAAAACATATATTTAGAACTTTATATAAATACATAAAGTGCCAAACCATAGCTGAGAGTGTCTTAAGTAATGAAAACATAATTACCAAAAGACATTAATCCACATATAGCAGGTAGCCAAACCAGTACTGAACCAGTTATCAGTAGAGGTAATAAAATTTGAGAGTATATCCTCGATCTGAAAAGCGAGGTAGGAGATGAATCTCTACGACCGATAACAGAGAACCTATGAAATAGATCCCCGTGAGGAAAACCACTGCATTCAATAGGTGATACTCCCTTCACATCCCTCTGACATTCACTGTACTCAGAGGAATCAGGCTTCAAAAAATGCTGAGAAGCGCATATCAACGTAGAAATCTTAGCACAAACTTACTTCACCACCTCCATAGGAGGCAAAGTTTTTAAAACTGAATTGTGGGTGTGGTGATGGGTGTGTTTATAGGCATTTTGAGGTTTGGGAAACTTTGCCCCTCCTGGTAGGATTGTATATCCCATACGTCATTAGCTCATGGACTCTTGCCAATTACATGAAAGAAAAGGAACAACACTTTCCAAGAAAGTAGTTTAATATCCAAAGAATGCATAGGCTCAAAAGGAGGAGCCTGCAAAGCTTTCAAAAACAAATTAAGACTCCAAGGAGGAGAGATTGATTTAATGACAGGCTTGATACGGACCAAAGCCTGAACAAAACAGTGAATATCAGGAAGCTTAGCAATCTTTCTGTGAAATAAAACAGAAAGAGCAGAGATTTGTCTCTTCAAGGAACTTGCAGACAAACCCTTATCCAAACCATCCTGAAGAAACTGTAAAATTCTAGGAATTCTAAAAGAATGCCAGGAGAATTTATGAGAACACCATGAAATATAAGTCTTCCAAACTCGATAATAAATTTTCCTAGAAACAGATATACGAGCCTGTAACATAGTATCAATCACTGAGTCAGAGAAACCTCTATGACTAAGCGTTCAATTTCCATACCTTCAAATTTAGCAATTTGAGATCCTGATGGAAAAATGTTTTTTGAGACAGAAGGTCTGGTCTTAAAGGAAGTGGCCAAGGTTGACAACTGGACATCCGGACAAGGTCTGCATACCAGAACCTGTGAGGCCATGCTGGAGCTACCAGAAACACAAACGAATGTTCCATGATGATTTTGGAAATCACTCTTGGAAGAACTAGAGGCAGAAAAATATAAGCAGGTTGGTAAAACCAACCAAGGAACTGCTAACGCATCCACCGACTCCGCCTGAGGATTCCTGGACCTGGATAGGTACCTGGGAAGTTTCTTGTTTAAACAAGAAGCCATCAGATCTATTTCTGGAAGACCCCACATCTGAATAATCTAAAACAAAAAACATCTGGATGAAGAGACCACTCCCCCAGATGTGAAGTCTGACGGCTGAGATAATCCGCTTCCCAATTGTCTATACCTGGGATAAGTACTGCAGAAATTAGAAAAGAGCTGAATTCCGCCCAAGCAAGTATCTGAGATACTTCTTTCATAGCTAGGGGATTGCGAGTCCCACCCTGATGATTGACATATGCCACGGTTGTGACATTGTCTGTCTGAAAACAAATGTATGGTTCTCTCTTCAACAGAGGCCAAACCTGAAGAGCCCTGAAAATAGCACTGAGTTCCAAAATATTGATTGGTAACCTCGCCTATTGGGATTTCCAAACCCCTTGTGCTGTCAGAGTTCCCCAGACAGCTCCTCAACCTGAAAGACTTGCATCTGTTGTAATTACAGTCCAGGTTGGACGACCAAAGCGGCCCCATGAATTATACGACGGTCTAACCACCAAGTCAGAGAAAGTTGAACATTGGGATTTAGGGATATTAATTGTGATATCTTTGTATAATCCCTGCACCATTGCTTCAGCATACAAAGCTGGAGTGGTCTCATATGAAAACGAGCAAAGGGGATCGCATCCGATGCTGCAGTCATGAGACCTAAAACTTCCATGCACATAGCCACTGAAGGGAACGATAGAGACTAAAGGTTCCGACATGCTGAAACCAATTTTAATCATCTCTTGTCTGTTAGAGACAGAGTCATGGACACTGAATCTATCTGGAAACCTAAAAAGGTGACCCTTGTCTGAGGAATCAAATAACGTTTTGGTAAATTGATCCTCCAACCATGTCTCTGAAGAAACTAGTTGATTCGTGTGAGATTCTGCAGAATGTTAAGACTGAGCTAATACCAAGATATTGTCCAAATAATGAAACACTGCAATACCCCGTTCTCTGATTACAGAGAGTAGGGCATCGAGAACTTTTGAAAAAATTCTTGGAGCTGTCGCTAGGCCAAATAGAAGAGCGACAAATTGGTAATGCTTGTCTAGAAAAGCCTGAGCCTTTACTGGATTTGCTGGGATGTGTGGGAGAAATAAACTTCACAGGAGGTCTTACTCTGAATCCTATTCGGTACCCTTGAGAGACAATACTCTGAATCCATTGATTTTGGACAGAAACTGCCCAAATGTTTTGGAAGAATCTTAATCTGCCCCCTACCAGCTGAGCTGGAATGAGGGCTGCACCTTCATGCAGACTTGGGGGCTGGCTTTGATTTCTTAAACTGTTTTACTCCAACTTGAAGGTTTCCAATTGGAACCAGATTCTTTGGGGGAAGGATTAGGTTTCTGTTCCTTATTTTGTCGAAAGGAATGAAAACGGTTAGAAGCTTTAGATTTACCCTTAGGTCTTTTATCCTGAGGCCAAAAAACTCCCTTCCCCCCAGTTACAGTTGAAATAATCGAATCCAACTGAGAACCAAATAACTTATTACCTTGGAAAGAAAGAGATAGTAATCTAGACTTAGATACCATGTCAGCATTCCAATATTTGAGCCACAAAGTTCTTCTAGCTAAAATAGCTAAAGACATAGATTTAACATCAATTTTGAGGATATAAAAAAATGGCATCACAGATAAAATGATTAGCATGTTGAAGCAAGCGAATAATGCTAGACAAATCAGGATCCATTTCCTGTTGCGCTAAGCTTTCCAACCAAAAAGTTGATGCAGCTGCAACATCAGCCATAGAAATGACAGGCCTGAGAAGATAGCCAGAATATAAATAAGCTTTCCTTAGATAAGATTCAAGTTTCCTATCTAAAAGGATCTTTAAATGAAGTACTATCTTCCATAGGAATAGTAGTACGTTTAGCAAGAGTAGAAATAGCCCCATCAACTTTGGGGATCTTTTCCCAAAACTCCGATCTAACTGCTGGCAAAGGATACGATTTTTTAAACCTTGAAAAAGGAATAAAAGTACCACCAGGCCTATTCCATTCCTTAGAAATCATATCAGAAATATCATCAGGAATGTTTACTAAACCTTGAAGAAGGAATAAAAGTACCACCAGGCCTATTCCATTCTTTAGAAATCATATCAGAAATAGCATCAGGAACTGGAAAAACCACAGGAGGTTTATAAACAGAATTTAAACGTTTACTAGTTTTAATATCAAGAGGACTAGTTTCCTCAATAACCAATGTAATTAACACCTCTTTTAACAAGGAACAAATATACTCCATTTTAAATACATAAGTAGATTTGTCAGTGTCAATATCTGAGGTAGGATCTTCTGAATCAGATAGATCCTCATCAGAGGAGGATAATTCAGTAGGTTGTCGGTCATTTGAAATTTCATCAACTTTACGAGAAGTTTTAAAAGACCTTTTACGTTTATTAGAAGGCGGGATGGCAGACAAAGCCTTCTGAATCGCATCAGCAATAAAATCTTTTATATTCACAGGTATATCATGTACATTAGATGTTGAAGGAACAACAGGCATTGTACTATTACTGATGGACACATTCTCTGCATGTAAAAACTTATCATGACAACTATTACATACCACAGCTGGAGATTTAATCTCCACAAATTTACAACAAAAGCACTTAGCTTTGGTAGAATTTATCAGGCAGCAGGGTTCCAACAGTGATTTCTGAGACAGGATCAGATTGAGACATCTTGCAAATGTAAGAGAAAAAAACAACATATAAAGCAAAATGATCAATTTCCGTATATGGCAGTTTCAGGAATGAGAAAAAAATGCAAACAGCATAGCCCTCTGACTTTGAAAAAAGGCAAGATGCATTTAGGAATGGGGTTTTAAATAATGAAATTGTTTGGCGCCAAGTATGACGCACAACGCAAACTGAAATCTTTTTGTCGCTAACATCCGGAAATGACACACTCACGTCATTGTAGACGCAACCTTAAGCAAGAAACTCTGCGTCAACTAAGACGAATTTGCGTCTAAAAAATTATCGCGCCAAAAATGACGCAATAAACTGTGGCATTTTGCATCCTCGCGAGCCTAATTTTGTTTGCAAAATTTAATGAAAAAGCAGTCAATTGAGAAAAGACTATATCCCAGGTAAGAATTTTTTTTTTCTCCTAAATATGTGTTTTTCCCAAATATGAAACTTATAGTCTGCAAAAGGAAATATACATAAACCTGACTCATGGCAAATATAAGTACAATACATATATTTAAAATTTTATATTAATGCATAAAGTGCCAAACCATAGCTGAGAGTGTTATAAGTAATAAAAACATAATTACCAAAAGACACCCATCCACATATAGCAGATAGCCAAACCAGTACTGAAACGGTTATCAGTAGAGGTAATGGAATATGAGAGTATATCGTCGATCTGAATAAGGGAGGTAGGAGATGAATCTCTATGACCGATAACAGAGAACCTATGAAATAGATCTCCAGTGAGGAAAACCATTGCATTCAATAGGTGATCCTCCCTTCACATCCCTCTGACATTCACTGTACTCTGAGGAATCGAGCTTCAAAATGCTGAGAAGCGCATATCAAGAATCTAAGCACAAACTTACTTCACCACCTCCATAGGAGGCAAAGTTTGTAAAACTGAATTGTGGGTGTGGTGAGGGGTGTATTTATAGGCATTTTGAGGTTTGGGAAACTTTGCCCCTCCTGGTAGGATCGTATATCCCATACGTCACTAGCTCATGGACTCTTGCCAATTACATGAAAAACTTAAATTATGCTAACGAATTATTTTCTTTTGACGGGAAGAGTCCACAGCAGCATTCATTACTTTTGGGAATTCAGAACCTGGCCACCAGGAGGAGGAAAAGACACCCCAGCCAAAGGCTTAAATACCTCCCGCACTTCCCTCATTCCCCAGTCATTCTGCCAAGGGAACAAGGAACAGTAGAAGAAATATCAGGGTGAAAAAGGTGCCAGAAGAACAAAAAATATGGCCGCCCCGTAGATAAAACGCGGGCAGGGAGCTGTGGACTCTTCCCGTCAGAAGCAAAGAAAATGATCAAGTAAGCATAATTTAAGTTTTTCTTTTTAAACGGGAAAAGTCCACAGCTGCATTCATTACATTTGTGAAAACAATACCCAAGCTATAGAGGACACTGAATGCAAACAAAGGGCAGGTACAGAAGGCGGCCCCCTTCGAAGGGCACCACAGCCTGAAATTACCCAACACCCGATAAAAAAAACGGTATCACTAGAAAACAAGGGGTAAAAACCGGAAAGGACCAAGTAACTGCCCATTAGATAAACAACCTGCAAAGCCGAGCTAGAGACCACTCAGAATCCCTAGAGTCCACTGAGCACAAAGGCCTCCGAGAAGCCAAGCCCCGTGGCTCTCGGTTCCCACGAAGCATACCCCCGACCCAAAGGAAGAGAACCTCCCTCTAACCCGAGGGGGAGAACAGAGGACCCAATGAGAGATCCAAAGGACCACAACCAAGGGTAAGAAGAAACCTCAAAGACTAAAGTGAACCCAAGGTTGCTACAAGACCACCGCCCAGGGAAATTAACTCCCTAGAAGGACAAGGGCCAGAGAGAAACTCCACACCCATGAAAGAGCAATCACGAGGGACAAACTAAGGTCCACCCTCAGATCCATTACACAGCACCATAGAACTTACGGTGCTCCAAGGAAACCACAAGCTCCCCACTGTACCATAGTCTAGTCGACACAACCGCTGAACTAGTCAAACATAGGTAGGCTAACAGTCCTAGCAGATCAAAAAGGCTCTCAGAGAACCCAGAGCCACCTCTTGAAGAAGCACTCGCGAAGCCCTGTCTCAAGGCAGCAAAGCTGACCCTAAGCCATCGTAGGACACCATCCCATCGAGAAATGCCTAAAAATATCGGCAACAACCCCCGTCTAGGAAGAATCTGCACGCTAGAAGAGCGTCCAACACCAGCAGCAAATGCAACCAGTGGAGGGATGAACAACGAGAACCCCCCACCGAAGGTAGGAAAACAGAATCAACTGAAAGTACACGGTCAAGACTCCACAGAGCAGACAGATCCCCGACTTCCACTCCAAGGTAACGGACCCAGTCCAAAAGGCTGGCAACGACCGAAAACAGAGAATACAAAATTCTCTGAACCAGACCTCAGTAAGAGAAAAGAGGAAAACCCATGGGAGAACAACTCTGACCGTTACTTAAATATGGCATGCTACCACGAAGCCATGACAGAAACTATGTGCTCGGGATCCAGAACCCCTACACAGCTCCCTTTCCTAAAGAAGGAACACTCCCAAAAAGGAAGATAGAGCACTGAACTACAGCGTCCTAGTACCAGAATCCAGCCCCATGACCTTGCACGCGAGCAAGGAAGGGGAGAACCCCTCGGAAACAAGTAGATAAGGACCTTCGTGGCCTCAACGGATACTGTAATACTTCCAAAACCTCCCCAAAGGAGGGCAAACGCAAGGAAACGCATCCCCAGCCCTAGGCATGGAAAAGAGGATGTAGAGAAACGGTAAAAAGCATACCACTTGAGACGATTCGGCCATTACCGCCAGCTCAGTTGATACAACCACGAGCCCACATCAAGGAGCAATAGCTGCCCCTGGCGACAATTGTAGGACCCCGTCTGAGAGACTGTTAAACTAACCGTCAGGCTGTTACCAAATCTCCCATTAGAGACCAAAACGAACCCCCTAAAGGACGAATCCAGAATCCGGACCCCGAAATCACAGGCAAGAGACATGGCCATAAGCCAGACCCAGAAATCGGGACTGGCCGAATGTTCTAACCCCCTGAGGAACCATCAAGCTGCTTCATACGGAGGAGTGCACCCCGAGCAGTGTATCACACATCCCAATGTCCTTGGACATTGGACACTCGCAATAGACTCAGACCAAAGAGCCGAGAAAGACATCTTAACAGGCCTAAAAAGATGGCAACCAGCACCCGGAGGTGGATCTGAACTCAGGACCCTCTGCTGGCAAGCCCAAAGAGCTAGATCTCCTAGAGGGTCAAAGGGCAACACCCCAGAGTCTAAAGACCACGGGGGATACAAGGGACAGGCTCAAAACAAGCCCTTAGGTTGAGAGGACGACAATCTCCAAAGAACCTTACAGGATCAGCCTCCCAGAAATCCCTGTACCGCACAAGGAATAATGAAGGGAGCCTCAAAACTTCTGGCAGACAAGCTGACCAGGGGAAAATGGTGGGAATAAATCAAACCCCTGCACCCCCATATATGAGAAAGAGCGATATACAGAAAAGGAAGGAGGACATGCCCGAACTTCCAGACACAGATGACCCGACCACCCACGAAGAAAAAAAAGCAGCCCCAGCAGCCTACGAGAGGTACTGCGACTAGGCCACAAGAACAGACATACAGAAGATACCAAGAGTGAAAAACGAAAATCGCCATCCAATCTGGTACCCCAGACGTCCAGAGGTCATCCAAACCTCCTAACTTTAAGGGAATGGAGAACTTTGGGTCAGAGTCCAAAGGACCTCCAGAACCCACGATAAAGCCTTAGCAGGATCCGATCCCGGAACCCTCAACACTAAGACAAAGAGAACATCTAGCACCGAACAGGATAACCAGCACACCAGCACCACGTGGGTGACATGAACCGAAAGGAACAGCAGCAAGTGCCCGACCAGTACCCACCTGGTACAAGAACACTCCGGAACTGTCCAAAACTCGAAGCAGCCGCAGGGATCGACAAACTATAAACATAACTATGTCTTTATATAGTAATGTGCAAGTGCCCACACGACCACAAAAATCACAAGTATCGGTTCCAGAGAAGAAACGTTACCAAAACAGATTATAACAGACATGAGCATCTTACAACAAATCAAACACATCCTAACCGGAATAAAATGAAGGCAGCACCCGTGGGTAAATGCTCAAGGAGAATGGGCACCCTAACAGGACCAGCCGATCAGAGGCCCCATTCTCCCAAGCTCAGAATTGGAACAGATACTTAAAGTAAAGAAAAACCGAGACGTCAAGGAGATTGGCTTCATCCCCATACGTCTAACCCAGTTTGCAACCTGGCACAGAAGATCAAGAATCCCTCGGCCCACAAGGACTGCAATCCTCCAGCACTGCCAAAACATGCCTTAGTAAGACACGAAGACATGCCAGTCTATAACGGAAGGCAAAATGTTCCCCCGCCGGATTGATGAACGACCCCGGCCCTGAGGGTGGGGCCCCTGAAGCCTTAGGCCATCGCTTCCCCAGAAGGCCGAACTGAATCAGGCGATCTCACACTCGACAGGCCCTGGTTAACAGAACCCGGACAGTATCTTAATACTTGTCTTGGGAGATATTAATGTGTGAGCGCCATAGATATGGCCATGCGGAACCGTGCTGTAACCTCTGGAGGAAACAAGCCACCCTCCGGAGAACGAGTAACGGCCATAGGGACACCTGCTTGCGTAGTAAAAGAAGGTTCTAGGGCACGCGCATCACAGGACATGGAATCCTCGGGGGGTGGATGGCTCAATGCACTCTAAGCTCCCTGATTCGGGGGAAGAGAGTACTCTAGCAATCAGAACATAACTGATGGGCAGGGATAACCTGGGCCATTTCATACTTTTCACAAGACGTATACTCTGAATCGGAGATATCCGTCTCTAAAAAAACAGAATCCATAACTTGGAGATTGCAATTATGTTCAAACACTAAAACGGCACCTTACACCCCCACTGGCTGGGGCACTCAACACCTCCTGTAAACCAGACAACTAATGAACAGACTCTCTCCGTCGCCACTCGGTCAGAGTATGGAAATGAAAATACAATGTGGGTGCACCGTGTAAGCCAAAAAAAGGTGCGCTATTCTAATAGAACAGCGCAAACTGATGTTAAGGCCGTTATGTTCCGAACAGCCATGAGCCCAAGCATCATTACACATTAGCAGACAGAATCTCATAACAAACATGATTAAAGTCCCCCCTGTTCAATAACCCCCCTCAGAAGATATTAACCCTTGATTCCATAATATAAAGGACTCCCACTGGGACCCTGACTTCTTTCGTTTACATTACATTTACACTGCCCTTCAAGTGTGACAGATAGTAACCTCGCTTCTGACATGGACTTGAGTGAAGAAAGGCAGGCGGCGAAACTCGTCAATGCCGATTGCCTAGGAGCTGTTAATATGAGTCGGGATGGTTTCGCAGAAAGACTCTCCCTGCATCTCAGGACTCTAACCTTCATCCATGCTCTCACTGAGAGGCTGACAGGATTACTTAAAACTCCAGTCCCATTTCGAAGAGTACTACCCACCATAAGAGACTATCTTCAATCTTCTGACACTTCTCTGCCAACCTCCTGTGACAAAAGGCAAAGAATGACTGGAAGATGAGGAAAGCGGGGGAGGTATTTAAGCCTTTGGCTGGGGTGTCTTTGCCTCCTCCTGGTGGCCAGGTTCTGAATTCCCATAAGTAAAGGAATGCAGCTGTTGACTCCTGCCATTTAAGAAGAAAATCCATAGGGAAACCTTGACATGTGAGATTTAATACCCAAGCTGAGAATCCATGGCAAGGAATGGTTGGGAAAAAAATAAGGCAGTTCCCGTTTGTCGTACACTGTGGCCTGAAGGACTCTGCCGCAAAAGCCACTTCAGAGGAAAAAAAACTGTCAAATTTGGAGAATGTGTGCAGAGAAGACCATGTAGCTTTGCAAATCTGCTCAAAGGATGCATTATTTTTGAAAGCCCAGGAAGTAGCAACTGGTGGAATGAGCTGTGATACGCTTAGGGGGAAGACTTTCCTGCCGCCAAGTAACCTTTGTTAATTACTCGTTTAAGCCAAGAAGCAAAGGCTACCACTGTAGCCTTCTAACCTTTACGAAAACCTGTACTGTATATGGTGAACAAATTAAATAGAACTTTGTCTGAAATCCTTTGTAGCTTAAAGATAAAACTTAAACGATCTAACAACATCAAGATTATGCAGAAGTCGTTCTTTAAAACTAGAAGGATCTGGACACAACGAAGGAGCAACTTCCTGGTTGATATTTTCTGAAGTAACAACCTTTGGAAGAACATAATACTTGGTACGAAGAACTGCCTTATCTTTATGAAACACCAGAAAGGGACATTAACAAGATAAAGCAGACAATTCAGAAACCCTTCTAAGGAGATAGCTAAAAGAAAAAACTTTACAGACAAAAGTATGATGATATCTATGCTACGCATAGGCTCAAAAGGAGGACATTGGAGAAATGAAAGAACTAAATTCAAATGTGAAGAAACGAATCTCACTATTGGCCTAATTCTCACCAATGCTTGGGCGAAAGTATTATCAGGAAGCTTCACTATTTTTGGGTAAAAAAAAGGAAATGTATTCTTACCTGATACATTTATTTCTTTTACGATATGACGAGTCCACGGATTTCATCCTTACTTGTGGGATATCGCCTCCTGGTTAGCAGGAAGTGGCAAAGAGCTCCACAGCAGAGCTGCATATATAGCCCCTCCCTTCCCTCCCCCTCCAGTCATTCGACCGAAGTTAGGAAGAGAAAGGAAAAGCCAAGGAGCAGAGGTGACTGAAGTTTAACAAAAATAAAAACCTGTCTTTAGAAAAATAACAGGGTGGGCTGTGGACCTGTCATATTGTAAAAGAAATACATTTATCAGTTAAGAATACATTTCCTTTTCTTTTACAAGATATGACGAGTCCATGGATTTCATCCTTACTTGTGGGATACAATACCAAAGCTATAGGACACGGATGAAAGGGAGGGACAAGACAGGGACCTAAATGGAAGGCACCACTGCTTGAAGAACCTCTCTCCCAAAAACAGCCTCAGAAGAAGCAAAAGTATCAAATTTGGAAAATTTGGAAAAAGTATGAAGAGACGACAAAGTTGCAGCCTTGCAAATCTGTTCAACAGAAGCATCATTTTTAAATGCCCACGAGGAAGCCACAGCCCTAGTAGAATGAGCCGTAATTCTTTCAGGAGGCTGCTGTCCAGCAGTCTCATATGCCAAACGGATGATACTCTTCAGCCAAAAAGAAAGAGAGGTAGCCGTAGCTTTCTGACCCCTACATTTCCCAGCAAAAACCACAAACAATGAAGATGTTTGACGAAAATCCTTAGTCGCCTGCAGGTAAAACTTTAAGGCACGAACTACGTACAAGTTATGTAACATACGCTCCTTCTTAGAAGAAGGGTTAGGACATAATGAAGGCACAACAATTTCCTGATTAATATTCTTGTTAGAAACAACCTTAGGAAGAAAACCAGGCTTGGTACGCAACACCATCTTATCAGCATGGAAAATAAGATAAGGAGATCACATTGTAAAGCCGAAAGCTCAGAAACTCTACGAGCAGAAGAAATAGCAACCAAAAATAAAACTTTCCAAGATAGTAACTTAATATCTATGGAATGCATGGGTTCAAACGGAACCCCTTAAAGAACTTTAAGAACCAAATTTAAACTCCAAGGAGGAGCAATTGGTCGAAATACAGGCCTGATTCTAGTCAGAGTCTGACAAAAGGATTGAACATCTGGAACATCTGCTCAACGTTTGTGTAGCAAAATGGACAAAGAAGAAATCTGTCCCTTTAAGGAACTTGCTGACAATCCTTTCTCTAATCCTTCTTGGAGAAAAGATAAAATCCTGGGAATTCGAACCCTACTCCATGAGTAACCCTTGGATTCAAACCAATAAAGATATTTACGCCATATCTTGTGGTAAATCTTTCTAGTAACAGGCTTGCGAGCCTGAATCAAGGTATCATTGACCGCATCAGAGAACCCCCGCTTAGATAAAAACAAAATTTATGCTTTCCTGATAAATTTCTTTCTTATGCGATGTACCGAGTCCACGGATTCATCCTAACTTGTGGGATATTGTCTTTCCTGACAGGAAGTAGCAAAGAGAGCACCACAGCAGAGCTGTCTATATAGCTCCCCCCTTAACTCCACCCCCCAGTCATTCGACCGAAGGCCAAGGAAGAAAAGGAGAAACTATAAAGGTGCAGAGGTGACTGAAGTTTACATAAAAAAAAATACTGTCTTGAATAGACAGGGCGGGCCGTGGACTCGGTACATCGCAAAAGAAAGAAATTTATCAAGTAAGCATAAATTTTGTTTTCTTTTGCATGATGGACCGAGTCCACGGATTCATCCTAACTTGTGGGATACCAATACCAAAGCTTTAGGACACGGATGAAGGGAGGGACAAGACAGGAACCTAAACGGAAGGCACCACTGCTTGCAAAACCTGTCTCCCAAAAATAGCCTCCGAAGAAGCAAAAGTATCAAATTTATAACATTTTGAAAAGGCATGAAGCGCCGACCAAGTTGCAGCCTTACAAATCTGTTCAACAGAAGCATCATTTTTAAAAGCCCATGTGGAAGCTACCGCTCTAGTAGAATGAGCTGTAATCCTTTCAGGAGGCTGCTGTCCAGCAGTCTCATAAGCCAAACGGATGATGCTTTTCAGCCAAAAGGAAAGAGAAGTCGCCGTAGCCTGTTGACCCCTACGCTTTCCAGAATAGACAACAAAGAAGATGTTTGACGAAAATCTTTGGTTGCCTGCAAATAAAATTTCAAAGCACGAACCACGTCCAAGTTGTGCAACAGACGTTCCTTCTTACAAGAAGGATTAGGACACAGAGAAGGAACAACAATTTCTTGATTGATATTTCTGTTAGTAACAACCTTAGGTAGGAACCCAGGCTTGGTACGCAAGACCACCTTATCAGCATGGAACACAAGATAAGGAGAGTCACATTGTAATGCAGATAGTTCAGAAAGTCTTCAAGCTGAAGAGATAGCAACTAGGAACAAAACTTTCCAAGATAAAATAACTAAATTTAGACTCCATGGCGGAGCAATAGGTTTAAACACAGGCTTAATTCTAACTAAAGCCTCACAAAAAGCCTGAACATCTGGAACATCTGCCAGACGCTTGTGCAACAAAATAGAGCAGATATCTGTCCCTTTAGGGAACTAGCTGATAATCCTTTCTCCAATCCCTCTTGGAGAAAAGACAAAATACTAGGAATCCTGATTTTACTCCAGGAGAAGCCTTTGGATTCGCACCAAAAAAGGATATTTACGCCATATCTTATGATAAATTTTCCTGGTAACAGGCTTTCG
Source organism: Bombina bombina (assembly GCF_027579735.1). Lineage (NCBI taxonomy): Eukaryota > Metazoa > Chordata > Amphibia > Anura > Bombinatoridae > Bombina > Bombina bombina. Next base: position 564,840,547 of record NC_069501.1, on the reverse strand, counting down.
AGCCTGAATCAAGGTATTTATGATTGACTCTGAGAAACCCCCGCTTTTATAGAATCAAGCGTTCAATCTCCAAGCAGTCAGTTGCAGAGAAATTAGATTTGGATGCTTGAATGGACCTTGAATCAGAAGGTCCTGTCTCAATGGCAGAGACCATGGTGGAAGGGATGACATGTCCACCAGGTCTGCATACCAAGTCCTGCGTGGCCACGCAGGCACTATCAAAATCACAGATGCTCTCTCCTGTTTGATTCTGGCAATCAGACGTGGAAGGAGAGGGAAAGGTGGAAACACATAAGCCAGGTTGAACGACCAGGGTACTGCTAGAGCATCTATCAGTACAGCCTGAGGATCCCTTGACCTGGAGCCGTAACGAGGAAGTTTGGCGTTCTGATGAGACGCCATCAGATCCAACTCTGGTGTGCCCCATAGCCGAACCAGCTGAGCAAACACCTCCGGATGGAGTTCCCACTCCCCCGGATGAAAAGTCTGACGACTTAGAAAATCTGCCTCCCAGTTCTCTACACCTGGGATATAGATCGCTGACAGATGGCAAGAGTGAGCCTCTGCCCAATGGATTATCCTTGAGACCTCTATCATCGCTAAGGAACTCTTTGTTCCGCACTGATGATTGATATAAGCCACAGTCATGATGTTGTCCGACTGAAACCTGATGAATCTGGCCGAAGCCAGCTGAGGCCATGCCTGGAGAGCATTGAATATCGCTCTTAATTCCAGAATATTTATCGGTAGGAGAGCCTCCTCCCGAGTCCACAAACCCTGAGCTTTCAGGGAATTCCAGACTGCACCCCAGCCCAGAAGACTGGCGTCTGTCGTCACTATAACCCATTCTGGCCTGCGGAAACATTCCCTGGGACAGATGATCCTGTGACAACCACCAAAGAAGAGAGTCTCTGGTCTCTTGATCCAGATTTATCTGAGGAGATAAATCCACATAATCCCCATTCCACTGATTGAGCATGCATAGTTGCAGTGGTCTGAGATGCAAGCGAGCAAACGGAACTATGTCCATTGCCGCTACCATTAGTCCGATTACCTCCATACACTGAGCCACTGACGGCCGAGGAATGGAATGAAGAGCTCGGCAGGAGGACAAAACCTTTGATTTCCTGACCTCCGTCAGAAATATTTTCATGTCCACCGAGTCTATCAGAGTCCCAAGAAATTAAACTCTTGTGAGGGGGGAAAAAGAACTCTTTTTTTACTTTCACTTTCCATCCGTGAGACCTTAGAAAGGCCAACACTAAGTCCGTGTGAGACTTGGCTAGTTGGAAGGACGACGCTTGAATTAGAATGTCGTTTAGATAAGGCGCCACTGCTATGCCCCGTGGCCTTAGAACCGCCAGAAGGGACCCTAGCACCTTCGTGAAGATTCGCGGCGCCGTGGCCAACCCGAAAGGTAGAGCCACAAACTGATAATGCTTGTCCAGAAAGGCGAACCTGAGGAACTGGCGATGATCTTTGTGGATAGGAATGTGCAGATACGCATCCTTTAAGTCCACGGTGGTCATATATTGACCCTCCTGGATCAATGGTAAGATAGTCCGAATGGTCTCCATCTTGTAAAGATGGAACTCTTAGAAATTGGTTTAGGATCTTGAGATCCAGAATTGGTCTGAAGGTTCCCTCCTTTTTGGGAACTATAAACAGATTGGAGTAGAACCTCTGCCCCTGTTCTGCTTTTGGAACTGGGCAGATCACTCCCATGGTAAAAAGGTCTTCTACACAGCGTAAGAACGCCTCTCTTTTTGTCGGGTTTACAGACAATTGAGAAAGATGGAACCTCCCCCTTGGAGGGGAATCCTTGAAATCTAGAAGGTATCCCTGGGTTACAATTTCTACTGCCCAGGAATCCTTAACGTCTCTTGCCCAGGCCTGAGCAAAGAGAGAGAGTCTGCCCCCTACTAGATCCGGTACCGGATCGGGGGCTACCCCTTCATGCTGACTTAGTGGCAGCAGCAGGCTTTTTGGCCTGTTTACCCTTGTTCCAAGCCTGATTAGGTCTCCAGGTTGGCTTGGATTGAGCAAAGTTCCCCTCTTGCTTTGCAGCAGGGGAAGAGGTAGAGGGACCACTCTTGAAGTTTCGGAAAGGAACGAAAATTATTTTGTTTGGTCCTTGTCTTATTTGACTTATCCTGAGGTAGGGTATGACCCTTCCCTCCAGTAATGTCTGAAATGAACTCTTTCAATGCAGGCCCGAATAGGGTCTTACCTTTGAAAGGGATGGACAAAAGCTTAGATTTAGATGACACATCAGCTGACCAGGACATAACGCTCTACGCGCTAAAATGCAAAACCTGAATTCTTAGCCGCTAATTTAGCAAGATGAAAAGCGGTGTCTGTAATAAAAGAATTAGCCAACTTAACAGCCTTAATTCTGTCCAAAATATCATCTAGTGGGGTCTCCATCTGAAGAGCCTCTTCTAGAGCCTCAAACCAAAAGGCAGCTGCAGTGGTTACAGGAACAATGCATGCTATAGGTTGAAGAAGAAAACCTTGATGAACAAAAATTTTCTTTAGGAGACCCTCTAATTTTTTATCCATAGGATCAATGAAAGCACAACTATCTTCAATAGGTATAGTTGTACGCTTAGCCAGGGTAGAAAACAGAATTTATGTTTACCTGATAAATTACTTTCTCCAACGGTGTGTCCGGTCCACGGCGTCATCCTTACTTGTGGGATATTCTCTTCCCCAACAGGAAATGGCAAAGAGCCCAGCAAAGCTGGTCACATGATCCCTCCTAGGCTCCGCCTACCCCAGTCATTCGACCGACGTTAAGGAGGAATATTTGCATAGGAGAAACCATATGAAACCGTGGTGACTGTAGTTAAAGAAAATAAATTATCAGACCTGATTAAAAAACCAGGGCGGGCCGTGGACCGGACACACCGTTGGAGAAAGTAATTTATCAGGTAAACATAAATTCTGTTTTCTCCAACATAGGTGTGTCCGGTCCACGGCGTCATCCTTACTTGTGGGAACCAATACCAAAGCTTTAGGACACGGATGATGGGAGGGAGCAAATCAGGTCACCTAGATGGAAGGCACCACGGCTTGCAAAACCTTTCTCCCAAAAATAGCCTCAGAAGAAGCAAAAGTATCAAACTTGTAAAATTTGGTAAAAGTGTGCAGTGAAGACCAAGTCGCTGCCCTACATATCTGATCAACAGAAGCCTCGTTCTTGAAGGCCCATGTGGAAGCCACAGCCCTAGTGGAATGAGCTGTGATTCTTTCGGGAGGCTGCCGTCCGGCAGTCTCGTAAGCCAATCTGATGATGCTTTTAATCCAAAAAGAGAGAGAGGTAGAAGTTGCTTTTTGACCTCTCCTTTTACCGGAATAAACAACAAACAAGGAAGATGTTTGTCTAAAATCCTTTGTAGCATCTAAATAGAATTTTAGAGCGCGAACAACATCCAAATTGTGCAACAAACGTTCCTTCTTCGAAACTGGTCTCGGACACAGAGAAGGTACGATAATCTCCTGGTTAATGTTTTTGTTAGAAACAACTTTTGGAAGAAAACCAGGTTTAGTACGTAAAACCACCTTATCTGCATGGAACACCAGATAAGGAGGAGAACACTGCAGAGCAGATAATTCTGAAACTCTTCTAGCAGAAGAAATTGCAACCAAAAACAAAACTTTCCAAGATAATAACTTAATATCAACGGAATGTAAGGGTTCAAACGGAACCCCCTGAAGAACTGAAAGAACTAAGTTGAGACTCCAAGGAGGAGTCAAAGGTTTGTAAACAGGCTTGATTCTAACCAGAGCCTGAACAAAGGCTTGAACATCTGGCACAGCTGCCATCTTTTTGTGAAGTAACACAGACAAGGCAGAAATCTGTCCCTTCAGGGAACTTGCAGATAATCCTTTTTCCAATCCTTCTTGAAGGAAGGATAGAATCTTAGGAATCTTAACCTTGTCCCAAGGGAATCCTTTAGATTCACACCAACAGATATATTTTTTCCAAATTTTGTGGTAAATCTTTCTAGTTACAGGCTTTCTGGCCTGAACAAGAGTATCGATAACAGAATCTGAGAACCCTCGCTTCGATAAGATCAAGCGTTCAATCTCCAAGCAGTCAGCTGGAGTGAGACCAGATTCGGATGTTCGAACGGACCTTGAACAAGAAGGTCTCGTCTCAAAGGTAGCTTCCATGGTGGAGCCGATGACATATTCACCAGATCTGCATACCAAGTCCTGCGTGGCCACGCAGGAGCTATCAAGATCACCGACGCCCTTTCCTGATTGATCCTGGCTACCAGCCTGGGGATGAGAGGAAACGGCGGGAATACATAAGCTAGTTTGAAGGTCCAAGGTGCTACTAGTGCATCCACTAGAGCCGCCTTGGGATCCCTGGATCTGGACCCGTAGCAAGGAACTTTGAAGTTCTGACGAGAGGCCATCAGATCCATGTCTGGAATGCCCCACAGTTGAGTGACTTGGGCAAAGATTTCCGGATGGAGTTCCCACTCCCCCGGATGCAATGTCTGACGACTCAGAAAATCCGTTTCCCAATTTTCCACTCCTGGGATGTGGATAGCAGACAGGTGGCAGGAGTGAGACTCCGCCCATAGAATGATTTTGGTCACTTCTTCCATCGCCAGGGAACTCCTTGTTCCCCCCTGATGGTTGATGTACGCAACAGTTGTCATGTTGTCTGATTGAAACCGTATGAACTTGGCCCTCGCTAGCTGAGGCCAAGCCTTGAGAGCATTGAATATCGCTCTCAGTTCCAGAATATTTATCGGTAGAAGAGATTCTTCCCGAGACCAAAGACCCTGAGCTTTCAGGGATCCCCAGACCGCGCCCCAGCCCATCAGACTGGCGTCGGTCGTGACAATGACCCACTCCGGTCTGCGGAAGGTCATCCCTTGTGACAGGTTGTCCAGGGACAGCCACCAACGGAGTGAGTCTCTGGTCCTCTGATTTACTTGTATCCTCGGAGACAAGTTTGTATAGTCCCCATTCCACTGACTGAGCATGCACAGTTGTAATGGTCTTAGATGAATGCGCGCAAAAGGAACTATGTCCATTGCCGCTACCATCAAACCTATCACTTCCATGCACTGCGCTATGGAAGGAAGAGGAACGGAATGAAGTATCCGACAAGAGTCTAGAAGTTTTGTTTTTCTGGCCTCTGTCAGAAAAATCCTCATTTCTAAGGAGTCTATTATTGTCCCCAAGAAGGGAACCCTTGTTGACGGAGATAGAGAACTCTTTTCCACGTTCACTTTCCATCCGTGAGATCTGAGAAAGGCCAGGACAATGTCCGTGTGAGCCTTTGCTTGAGGAAGGGACGACGCTTGAATCAGAATGTCGTCCAAGTAAGGTACTACAGCAATGCCCCTTGGTCTTAGCACAGCTAGAAGGGACCCTAGTACCTTTGTGAAAATCCTTGGAGCAGTGGCTAATCCGAAAGGAAGCGCCACGAACTGGTAATGCTTGTCCAGGAATGCGAACCTTAGGAACCGATGATGTTCCTTGTGGATAGGAATATGTAGATATGCATCCTTTAAATCCACCGTGGTCATGAATTGACCTTCCTGGATGGAAGGAAGAATTGTTCGAATGGTTTCCATTTTGAACGATGGAACCTTGAGAAACTTGTTTAAGATCTTGAGATCTAAGATTGGTCTGAACGTTCCCTCTTTTTTGGGAACTATGAACAGATTGGAGTAGAACCCCATCCCTTGTTCTCCTAATGGAACAGGATGAATCACTCCCATTTGTAACAGGTCTTCTACACAACGTAAGAATGCCTGTCTTTTTATGTGGTCTGAAGACAACTGAGACCTGTGGAACCTCCCCCTTGGGGGAAGCCCCTTGAATTCCAGAAGATAACCTTGGGAGACTATTTCTAGCGCCCAAGGATCCAGAACATCTCTTGCCCAAGCCCGAGCGAAGAGAGAGAGTCTGCCCCCCACCAGATCCGGTCCCGGATCGGGGGCCAACATTTCATGCTGTCTTGGTAGCAGTGGCAGGTTTCTTGGCCTGCTTTCCCTTGTTCCAGCCTTGCATTGGTCTCCAAGCTGGCTTGGCTTGAGAAGTATTACCCTCTTGCTTAGAGGACGTAGCACTTTGGGCTGGTCCGTTTCTACGAAAGGGACGAAAATTAGGTTTATTTTTGGCCTTGAAAGGCCGATCCTGAGGAAGGGCATGGCCCTTACCCTCAGTGATATCAGAGATAATCTCTTTCAAGTCAGGGCCAAACAGCGTTTTCCCCTTGAAAGGAATGTTAAGTAGCTTGTTCTTGGAAGACGCATCAGCTGACCAAGATTTCAACCAAAGCGCTCTGCGCGCCACAATAGCAAACCCAGAATTCTTAGCCGCTAACCTAGCCAATTCCAAAGTGGCGTCTAGGGTGAAAGAATTAGCCAATTTGAGAGCATTGATTCTGTCCATAATCTCCTCATAAGGAGGAGAATCACTATCGACCGCCTTTACCAGCTCATCGAACCAGAAACACGCGGCTGTAGCGACAGGGACAATGCATGAAATTGGTTGTAGAAGGTAACCCTGCTGAACAAACATCTTTTTAAGTAAACCTTCTAATTTTTTATCCATAGGATCTTTGAAAGCACAACTATCTTCTATGGGTATAGTGGTGCGTTTGTTTAAAGTGGAAACCGCTCCCTCGACCTTGGGGACTGTCTGCCATAAGTCCTTTCTGGGGTCGACCATAGGAAACAATTTTTTAAATATGGGGGGAGGGACGAAAGGAATACCGGGCCTTTCCCATTCTTTATTTACAATGTCCGCCACCCGCTTGGGTATAGGAAAAGCTTCTGGGAGCCCCGGGACCTCTAGGAACTTGTCCATTTTACATAGTTTCTCTGGGATGACCAACTTGTCACAATCATCCAGAGTGGATAATACCTCCTTAAGCAGAATGCGGAGATGTTCCAACTTAAATTTAAACGTAATCACATCAGGTTCAGCTTGTTGAGAAATGTTCCCTGAATCAGTAATTTCTCCCTCAGACAAAACCTCCCTGGCCCCATCAGACTGGTTTAGGGGCCCTTCAGAACCATTATTATCAGCGTCGTCATGCTCTTCAGTATCTAAAACAGAGCAGTCGCGCTTACGCTGATAAGTGTGCATTTTGGCTAAAATGTTTTTGACAGAATTATCCATTACAGCCGTTAATTCTTGCATAGTAAGGAGTATTGGCGCGCTAGATGTACTAGGGGCCTCCTGAGTGGGCAAGACTCGTGTAGACGAAGGAGGGAATGATGCAGTACCATGCTTACTCCCCTCACTTGAGGAATCATCTTGGGCATCATTGTCACATAAATCACATTTATTTAAATGAGAAGGAACTCTGGCTTCCCCACATTCAGAACACAGTCTATCTGGTAGTTCAGACATGTTAAACAGGCATAAACTTGATAACAAAGTACAAAAAACGTTTTAAAATAAAACCGTTACTGTCACTTTAAATTTTAAACTGAACACACTTTATTACTGCAATTGCGAAAAAATATGAAGGAATTGTTCAAAATTCACCAAAATTTCACCACAGTGTCTTAAAGCCTTAAAAGTATTGCACCCCAAATTTGGAAGCTTTAACCCTTAAAATAACGGAACCGGAGCCGTTCTTAACTTTAACCCCTTTACAGTCCCTGGTGTCTGCTTTGCTGAGACCCAACCAAGCCCAAAGGGGAATACGATACCAAATGACGCCTTCAGAAAGTCTTTTCTATGTATCAGAGCTCCTCACACATGCGACTGCATGTCATGCCTCTCAAAAACAAGTGCGCAACACCGGCGCGAAAATGAGGCTCTGCCTATGATTTGGGAAAGCCCCTAAAGAGAAAGGTGTCTAAAAAAGTGCCTGCCGATATAAACTTATCAAAATACCCAGATTAAATGATTCCTCAAGGCTAAATATGTGTTAATAATGAATCGATTTAGCCCAGAAAAAGTCTACAGTCTTAATAAGCCCTTGTGAAGCCCTTATTTACAATCTTAATAAACATGGCTTACCGGATCCCATAGGGAAAATGACAGCTTCCAGCATCGTCTTGTTAGAATGTGTCATACCTCAAGCAGCAAGAGACTGCTCACTGTTCCCCCAACTGAAGTTAATTTCTCTCAACAGTCCTGTGTGGAACAGCCATGGATTTTAGTAACGGTTGCTAAAATCATTTTCCTCATACAAACAGAAATCTTCATCTCTTTTCTGTTTCTGAGTAAATAGTACATACCAGCACTATTTTAAAATAACAAACTCTTGATTGAATAATAAAAACTACAGTTAAACACTAAAAAACTCTAAGCCATCTCCGTGGAGATGTTGCCTGTACAACGGCAAAGAGAATGACTGGGGTAGGCGGAGCCTAGGAGGGATCATGTGACCAGCTTTGCTGGGCTCTTTGCCATTTCCTGTTGGGGAAGAGAATATCCCACAAGTAAGGATGACGCCGTGGACCGGACACACCTATGTTGGAGAAATAGCTCTCTCCACCTTAGGGACCGTCTGCCATGAGTCCTTTATGGTGTCAGAAATGGGAGACATTTTCTTAAAAACAGGAGGGGGAGAGAACGGAATACCTGGTTTATCCCACTCCTTAGTAACAATGTCCGAAATCCTCTTAGGGACCGGAAACACATCAGTGTAAACAGGAACCTCTAAATATTTGTCCATTTTACACAATTTCTCTGGAGCTACAATAGGGTCACAATCATCCAGAGTAGCTAAAACCTCCCTGAGCAATAAGCGGAGGTGCTCTAGCTTAAATTTAAATACTGTCATATCTGAATATGTCTGAGAGAACATCTTTCCTGAATCAGAAATCTCTCCCCCTCAGACAGCAAATCCCTCATCCCTACCTCAGAACATTGTGAGGGAATATCGGATACGGCAACTAAAGCGTCAGAAGGCTCAGCATTTGTTCTTAACCCAGAGCTACTGCGCTTCCCTTGCAACCCAGGCAGCTTAGATAAAACCTCTGTGAGGGTAGTATTCATAACTGAAGCCATATCTTGCAAGGTGAAAGAATTAGACACACTAGAAGTACTCGGCGTCGCTTGTGCGGGCGTTACTGGTTGTGACACTTGGGGAGAACTAGATGGCAAAACCTGATTTCCTTCTGTCTGAGAATCATCTAATGCTAAACTTTTATAAGTCAAAATATGCTGTTTGCAATTTATAGACATATCAGTACAAGTGGGACACATTCTAAGAGGGGGTTCCACAATGGCTTCTAAACAAATTGAACAATGAGTTTCCTCAGTGTCATACATGTTTAACAGACTAGTAATAAAGCAAGCAAGCTTGGAAAACACTTTATTTAATGAAAAAAAACACAATTTGCAAAAACGGTACTGTGCCTTTAAGAGAAAAAAAAGGCATACACAAACTGCAAAACAGGTTAAAATTGCTTCAATTTTTTTGAAATTTTAACAGTGTACCTACTAAGCTTTAGAAGGATTGCACCACAAGTAAATAAGCAATAACCCTCAAATGAAGAAACCGGATTTATAAGTGTCTAAAACCGGTTAAAACCTCCTAAAGCACCTTGCCACAGTTCTGCTGTGGCCCTACCTGCCCTTAGGAAGCGATAATATGGGGTTTAAAGCTTCAATTAGTCCCTCAGAAGACTCTCAGGACCTCAGGAGAAGTTGCTTGCTGCCTGTAAATGTAGGCCCGCCTGCTGGGGCCTACACAAAACTAACAAACCCTGCCTGAAAGCCATGTGGGTTATAAACAACCCCAAAGAACCCTCAAGCAAATGTCTCATAAAACAGAAAATGTTACTCCCAGACACAAAAACGTTTGTCCCAAATTCACATAAACTGAGTGCCCACAAAAAATTAACCCTTTATGCAAGCTAGTAAAAACCTCTGATAACACTAGGATTACTGCTTCCCCTTCCCCTAATGGGGACACTGTCAGCCTTTCTGAGTTAACACAGTCTCTGCAGAAAATATGACTGAACATACCTCATTGCTGTATAGCAAGAAACCGTTCCTCACACTGAAGTTTTCCTGTACTCCTCAGCTTCTGTGGGAACAGCAGTGGACCTTAGTTACAAATGCTAAGATCATCATCCTCCAGGCAGAAATCTTCATCTATGTCCTGCCTGAGAGTAAATAGTACAACACCGGTACCATTTAAAAATAAACACTTGATTGAATATAAAATAAAACTAACAGTTTAACACCTCTTTTCTTTACTCTTCCTGCTTAGAGCCAGCAAAGGAGAATGACTGGGGGGTGGAGTTAAGGGGGGAGCTATATAGACAGCTCTACTGTGGTGCTCTCTTTGCTACTTCCTGTCAGGAAGGACAATATCCCACAAGTTAGGATGAATCCGTGGACTCGGTACATCATGCAAAAGAAATCAAGCGTTCAATCTCAAAGCAGTTAACTGCAGAGAAATTAGATTCGGATGAAGGAAGGGTCCCTGAATGAGAAGATCCTGCCTCAATGGAAGCCTCCACGGCGGCAGAGAGGACATGTCCACCAGGTCAGCATTTCAAGTCCTGCGAGGCCACGCAGGAGCAATTAGAATCACTGAAGCCTTCTCCTGTTTGATCCATGCAATCACCCTGGAAAGGAGGGCAGACGGTGGAAACACATAAGCTAGGCTGAACGACCAAGGCACTGCCAAGGCATCTATCAGTTCGGCCTGAGGGTCCCTGGACCTGGATCTGTACCTTGGAAGCTTGGCATTCTGTCGAGATGCCATCAGATCCAATTCCGGTCTGCCCCACCTGAGAATCAGGGTGGCAAAGACCTCCGGGTGAAGTTCCCATTCCCCCGGATGAAACGTCTGTATACTCAAAAAATCTGCTTCCCAGTTTTCCACTCCTGGGATGTAGATTGCTGACAGATAACAAGAGTGAGTCTCCGCCCACCAAATTATCTTGGATACTTCTGTCATCACCAAGGAACTCCTTGTTCCTCCCTGATGATTGATGTAAGCCACAGTCGTGATGTTGTCCGACTGAAATCGGATGAATTTGGCCGAGGCCAATTGAGGCCTAGCTTGAAGCGCATTGAATTTTGCTCTCAACTCCAGAATATTTATGGGAAGTAGAGACTCCGCACGAGTCCTCACTCCCTGTGCCTTCAGGGAATTCCAGACTGCACCCCATCCTAGTAGACTGGCGTCCGTTGTCACTATCACCCATGAAGATCTGCGGAAGCACGTCCCTTGGGACAGATGATCCGGCGACAACCACCAAAGAAGAGAGTTTCTTGTCTCCTGAACCAGATCTATCTGAGGAGACAAGTCTGCATAATTTCCATTCCACTGTCTGAGCATGTTCAGTTGCAGAGGTCTGAGATGAAAACGAGCAACAATCCAATTACCTCCATGCACTGAGCCACTGATGACCGAGGATTGGACTGAAGGGCTCGGCATGTCTCCAGAATCTTTAACTTTCTGACTTCCGTCAAGAAGATTTTCATGGATACGGAGTCTATTAGAGTTCCCAGGAAAGGAACCCTTGTCTGTGGAATTACTGAACTTTTTTCTAGGTTCACCTTCCACCCATGAGTCCTTAGAAAAGACAGAACCATGTCTGTATGAGATTTTGTCAGTTGGAAAGAGGACGCCTGGATTAGAATATCGTCTAGATAAGGCGCCACTGCAATGCCCCGCGGTCTGAGAACCGCTAGCAAAGACCCTAGAACCTTCGTGAAGATCCTGGGTGCCGTGGCCAACCTGAAAGGAAGAGCCACAAACTGAAAATGTTTGTCCAGGAAGGCAAACCTTAGAAACTGGTGATGATCTCTGTGGATAGGAATATGGAGATATGCATCCTTTAAGTCCACGGTAGTCATATATTGACCCTCCTGGATCAATGGAAGAATTGTCCGAATGGTCTCCATCTTGAAGGATGGAACTCTGAGAAACTTGTTTAGACTCTTGAGATCTAAAATGGGACGAAATGTTCCCTCCTTTATGGGAACCACGAAAAGGTTTGAATAAAACACCTGCCCCTGTTCCTGTCTTGGAACGGGGCAAATTACTCCCATTGTGGAGAGGTCTCTTACACAGCGTAAGAACGCCTCTCTTTTTATCTGGTCTACAGATAATCGTGAAAGAAGAAACCTTCCCCTTGGGGGAGAATTTCTGAACTCCAGAAGATACCCCTGGGACACGATCTCTAGCATCCAAGGATCTTGAACATCTCTTACACAAGCGTGGGCAAAGAGAGAAAGTCTGCCCCCAACTAGATCCAGTCCCGGATCGGGGGCCGTCCCTTCATGCTGTCTTGGGAGCAGCAGCGGGCTTCTTAGATTGTTTACCCTTGATCCAAGTCTGGTTAGGTCTCCAGACCGACTTGGTATGGGCAAGGTTTCCGTCCTGCTTAGCGGCAGAGGAAGCAGGGACTCCCTTAAAATTCTTAAAGGCACGAAAATTACTCTGTCTTCTCTGCTTGGCTGACTTATCCTGAGGTAGTGACCCTTACCTCCCGTAATGTCAGAAATAATCTCCTTCAATTCATGCCCAAAAAAGGCCTTACCTTTAAAAGGAATAGTCAAAAGTTTGGATTTAGAAGACACATCCGCAGACCAAGATTTTAACCATAGGGCTCTACAAGCTAAAATGGCAAAACCTGCAGTCTTAGCTGCCAATTTGGCAACCTGAAAGGCGGCATCAGTAACAAAGGAATTAGCCAACTTAAGGGCCTTAATTCTATCTAATATCTCCTCTAGGGGAGTCTCATTTTTCAGAGATTCCTCTAGGGCGTCAAACCAGAAGGCAGCTGCAGTTGTAACCGGTACAATGCAAGCCGTCGGTTGTAAGAGAAACCCTTGGTGAACAAATAGCCTCTTGAGAAGACCCTCCAACTTTTTATCCATAGGGTCTTTAAAAGCACAACTATCCTCAATAGGAATAGTCGTACGCTTAGCCAGGGTAGATATAGCTCCCTCCACCTTCAGGACCGTTTGCCAAAAATCACGCACAGTGTCAGCTATAGGATACATTTTGTTAAACAGCGGAGAAGGGGAGAACAATTTCCGAAATTCTTTTAGGAACTGGAAAGGTATCAGAATAAGAAGGAATTTCCAGATATCTGTCCATCTTACATAATTTCTCTGGGGGAACCACAATAGAATCACAGTCATCCAGAGTCGCTAAGACCTCCCAAAGTAACAGGCGGAGGTGTTCCAGTTTAAATTTAAAGGACACGATATCCAAATCTTTCTGGGGTAACACACTACCTGAATCAGACAGTTCACCCTCAGACAGAGTCTCCCTACCCTCCAATTCAGATGCCTGGGAGGGAAAATCAGAGATAGCCATCAAACCCTCCGAAGTCCCAGGAACCTAACAGGTTTCAGACCTGCTATGCTTGCCCTGTAACACAGGCAACTTAGACAAGACCTCAGTGAGAGTAGATGACATAACTGCAGCCATATCCTGCAGCGTAAAAGACGCAGACGCCGCTGAAGAGCATGGCGTTACTTGCGCGGGCGTTAAGGGTTGTGACGTTGGGGAAGAAAATTGCGGCAAACCTTCACTATCATTAGGCCTAGAATCCTCTACAGATATGTCTTTATCAGAATTTTTTTTTCTTTACATAGCAAGGCTCTCTCTATACATGAGGGACACATTGTAGCAGGGGGCTCCACAATGGTGTCTAAACACATGACACACGTAGTATGTTCTAGATCCTCCATGTTGAACAAATAAAAAACCCAGCCTGGTCGTTACTCTGAGATAAAAAAAATTGTGTACTGTCCCTTTAATGAAATTAACAGGTCACATTTGTGTACTGTATCTTTAATCAAATTACCACAAACTGTTTGTGTATTGTATTTGTTAGAAAAATAATCTCATACCCCCGGAGTGAAACTGAACTAAATTTAGAAAAAAATATGCCCAATAAACTTCAGCACCTCGCCGCAGCCCTGCTGCGGCTCCTACCTTCCTCCACAATCACTGCCGGGAAACTAATACACTGCGATCCTCAAAAGATCCTGCGCATATGATATGAAGCAAGTAAAGGAGCAGGACTTAAACGGCACTGACGTTCTCACTAAAAGCTGCGGCACTGAAGCGAGCGCGCGATTAGGCCCCGACCCTCTTGGGCGTATTACCGACAAAACCTAAGATCATTTTGCCGCCACACACCGGAGTCTCAGAAATATTGTAAATTCCTCTGGACTCCGGTGTCCCACTGTCAGCCCACATGATGTTCCTCAAACACCAAATAAATAATAAACAAAACGCCCTCATACATTAATCCAGTGCAGATAAACAGGTCCCAGCCCCTCTAAAAATTATGACCTGAAAGAGGGAGATGGGAAACTACATGCTGCGGCACCGCAACCGGAACCCACACTAGCAGAAGGGAAAATATCTTTTACCCATAGGGGAAGTGTCACAGCCCAACTTATATAGCATACAAGCCCCAGATATAGACGACTGTGCTTACCTCCATGCTGAGGAACAGTATCATGATCCTTCAGTGTCAGGAGTTCCACTCTTCCTCCTGAGGCCCTGCAAGGACATAACCGTCTTAGTTTCCATTTTCTAAGACTATGAAATAGAAAACAGCCTAAGTAAGGGAGGTGCAGTGAGCTTAAAAAGTCCACTAGTTCCCACAGCCTAAGTGGCTATTACTCTGAAGCTGCTCTATTAGAAAAAATAGTGCACACAGGCACCATTTAAAATAAAAAACTCTTGATCGAAGAATTCTAAACTAACACCTCACTTTACCTCTTCCTATCACAAACACGGGCAAAGAGAATGACTGGGGGGGAGGGAAGGGAGGGGATATATATGCAGCTCTGCCGTGGAGCTCTTTGCCACTTCCTGCTAACCAGGAGGCGATATCCCACAAGTAAGGATGAAATCTGTGGACTCGTCATATCTTGTAAAAGAAAAGAACAGATAAGGCAGAAATGTGACCTTTTAAAGGAACTGGCAGACAAGCCTTTGTCAAGACCATCCTTGAAAAACTGAAGAATTCTAGGAATCCAAAAGTAAAGCCAGGAAAACCTTATGGAAGTACACCATTCAAAAGTATACCTTCCAAATCTTGTAATAAATCTTTTAGTTCACAGATTTCCTAGCTCACAACAGAGTATTATTAATAGAGTCTGAAAAACATCTGTTTTAAGAATTAGGTGTTCAGTCTCCACACAATTAAACTTAAGAGATATGAGATCTGGCGGAATAGAGGCACTTGAGACAAGATATCTTGCCTCTGAGGAAGAAGCCATGGAAGAGAAGAGGACATCTGAACCAGATCCGCATACTACGTTCTGCGGGGCCAAGCTGGAGCTATCAGGATTACTGATGCAGATCCTGTTTGATTCAGGTAATTCTTTGGTAGAACAACAAATGGAGGGAAAAAGGCTAAGCGAAAAACCCATGGACATACTAAGACATCTATATATTGTGCCCTTGGATCCCTGGATCTGGCACAGTACACTGGCTGTTTGTGATTCAAGAGGGAATCGATCAGATCTATATACGGCAGGCCTCACTTGACAACTAGTTGATCGAAAATCTTCTGATGGAGAAACCACTTTCCATGGTGAAGAGACTGGTGACTGACAGGGAGCATTGGTTCTTTTCTGCCCAGGACAGAATCTGAGACATTGCTAGAGGACTGCAGACCCCTCCCTTGCTGTATGCCACCACCGTGATATTGTCTGACAGAATACAGATTTCCTTTTCCTGCTTTAGAAGGGGCCAGTATTGAGTTCCAAGATTGTTATTGGTAACCTCTCCTCCAGAGACCAAACTCCTTGTCCCCTTCAAAACCCCCAGACAACACCCCAAACCCAAACGGCTGTCTGTGGTCAAAATAGCCCAAGAAGGCCAAAGAAAAGACACCCAAGAGTCAGGACTTTCCATCCACCTAGAGAGATTTTCTGACTGAAGAATCCAGAATAATCCGTTGCTCCAACTGCAGAAAATGTATTGTCCATTGCTTGAGCATAGACAGTTGGAGAAGCCATAAGTGAAGGCAGGCAAATGGAACCGCATTTGAAGCCGCTACCATAAGACCCACCCACCTCCATGCATTGATCTACAGCTGGAGGAGAACATTGAAGAGAATGACATGCCTTCTGAAGTTTGATTATGCAAGAACCTTTCAACAAAAGGCACAGTAATACTGAGTCTATGATGACTCTAATAATTAGCTCTTTAGAACATTTATCCTCTAACTGTGATCCTTAAGGAAGGATAAGAGCTTCTGAGTATAAGAAACCGCTAGAAGCGAAGAAGGAGCCTGAACTAGGATGTTGTCCAGATAGGGGGGATTTTAAATGCCCTGGGCTCCAAATACAGCCAACAATGCTCCCAACATTTTTGTGAAGATGTGTGAAGCTATGGTGAGACCAAAAGGAAGAGGTAAGGGTTAACTTGATTGGTTTTAACTAAGGCCCCTTTAAATGGAGGCTAGACGTGCAGCTTTCAGACAGCAGTGAACAAGCGTGTAGCAACACGCGAAACATGTCTGCAGTCTGATAAGCTGAAGCCCTTATCGTCTGCTAATGGAGCTTTGGCTCTATATTTGATTTTATTTGTACCCAAATAAAGACTCTGCTTTTTTATCATATTGGCTGGTTTTCTTGCACTCTATCCTTTGGATGTTTATCGTTTTGGAGGCAGCTGATCGATTTGGAGATTCCTCTCCTGTTAGCCCGGATCTACTTTGGGTTCTCACTGTCTGCAGAGTGCGCAGGAAGCGGAGGCGCGTTGATCTGGGCTCCAGGAGTTTCGACCGGATGGAGGACAAGTTCCTACGCTGAAGAAAATGCTACCTGATAGCACGGATCCCTGGATTTGGTAAGCGCCAACCTACTTCTTCTGTTTGTTCTGTATTCTTCGCTTGGTTGGTGGCAGCAAGACCATTTGGGATTTTCAGTGTGCAGGTAATATATAGCGTTCTTACATGTGCGAGGCTGAAGCAGTCCCTGATTACCGGTATACAGCCCCTATGCTAACTGACTTTCACATACCTAAAGGAAGCTTGTCTGTTTGAATTGTACGCTAAATAAAGCAAGACATCATTACTAATTTTAAAAACCGGCAGATTAAAAAGCAGGTGAAGTGTGTTTTATATTTGGAGTACGATACACATTCAGAGAGTATAATGTTAGATCTTGCTAATGCCTTTGTGTTCAAGGATCTCACAGCCTCTTTAGAGACATACGACCAGGATGTTGATCACATCTTATTGGAAAATGACAACACACTTGATGCAGAGACTTGATTCTATTAAATATATTAAGACTGTACAGTTAGATCTACAAAAGTTCCAGGTAGACAAAGAATTCCATTCCTAAGACAAAAAATTTGAGGATAACATGGCCAGATTTACAAAAGAGTTATGGGACTTTAAAAAACAGAAATTATCAAGGGATAAAAGGAATTATGAGTTCAATAAAGTGTATCGGTGGCAAAGTACAGGGAGGAATCCACGCCATTATAATCAGTTTAATAAAAATAAGGCAGACGCACAGCCAAAGAAAAGTGTAAAAAAAGTGCAATTTGCTGAAACTGATTATGACGTGGATACCTCAGATCATGATTCTAATGAGGACATGATAGATATTACAGGGATGTCAGCTTTAGATATACCATTACAGGAGGAGGATACCTCGTCAAAAAACGAGTGGCGCACAGGCGCAAAGGCCAAAAGAAAAAAACAAGAAGGGGCAGTAGGGGGAGAGGGAAATGCAAAGGGAGGAAAAACCAGGTATCAAACACGGACACAGACAAAAAAATGTGTAAAAAATGTAGTGAATATTTCTAAATATGAGTTGACAGCAAAAGAGAGGGAAGTACTTGGGTTTGTGCCCACTGCTCATTTTGACCTGTTCGGCACCATCCATGATGTTAATAAATTTGTAAGAAAATTGACTCTAAGACAACATTTTTTGTGGTCCATGGATGGTGCTGAACAGGCCAGGGGTTCTGACTCACAAAAACAGGGTCTTGATAAAGATGTACTTACATTTAATGAACAAGGTCTAGTCCTAGATCGAACTACCATGCTAGATGCCAATTCAGATATAGAGACACACAACACAGTACTAGCCTTCAGACCAAGTATGCAAAAAAGCACTTTTTATCCTATACATAGTAGGAGTAAGAGCATTGATGTTTTTCAGCGTACCGTTGAACATAAATTAAAAAGTCTATCTGAGAGTTTAGTTACTAAAAAAACATTTAAACACCAATATGCACAAAATCTCACATTTAACCAAAAAAATGCTTTAAGCAAACTAAAATCAAATCATGAAATAGTAATCAAAGAGTCTGATTAGGGCGGAATATTGTGGTCATGGACCGTGAGTACTACATTTCAGAAGCTCTAAGACAATTAAATGACATAGAGGTATACACCAAACTTACCTTTAATCCCACTCAAAAATATAAAGCAAAACTTGAAGACATCTTAGAACTAGGCAAACAGGCAGGTGCTTTCAAAGACACATATTTCGATACTTTACTCCCACAAGCTCCTCTTACACCTATTTTCTATTTTCTGCCCAAGTTGCACAAAGACAGCAAACACCCCCCAGGTAGAGCCATCATATCAGGGGTGGGTTCTCTTCTTGAACCACTGTCAGAGTTGGTTGACTCCTACCTTCAGCCATTGGTAGTGCAATTGATGAGTTACATCAAGGAATCTACCCAGGTTTTAAAAAGTGTAAATCAATTTAGGTGGCAGGAATCATACTGCTTCCTCACCATTGATGTTACATCGTTGTATACCTCCAATTCCACACCACCTGGGCCTAGCTGCAGTGTCTTATTTTTTGAACAATTTCTCTAATTATAGTAAAGATGTCATCTATTTTTTGTTAACAGCAATAGAATTTTTACTTCAACATAACATTTTTCTTTTTGAAAGGGATTGCTATCTCCAGAGACGTGGCACGGCTATGGGGGCAAAATTTGCCCCCTCCTATGCCAACCTTTATATGGGTTGGTGGGAAGCCTGCCACGTCTATGGAGATGGCAATCCCTATAAACAATAACAGAATTTATGCTTACCTGATAAATTACTTTCTCCAACGGTGTGTCCGGTCCACGGCGTCATCCTTACTTGTGGGATATTCTCTTCCCCAACAGGAAATGGCAAAGAGTCCCAGCAAAGCTGGTCACATGATCCCTCCTAGGCTCCGCCCACCCCAGTCATTCGACGGACAGGAGGAAATATATATAGGAGAAATCATATGATACCGTGGTGACTGTAGTTAGAGAAAATAATTCATCAGACCTGATTAAAAAAACCAGGGCGGGCCGTGGACCGGACACACCGTTGGAGAAAGTAATTTATCAGGTAAGCATAAATTCTGTTTTCTCCAACATTGGTGTGTCCGGTCCACGGCGTCATCCTTACTTGTGGGAACCAATACCAAAGCTTTAGGACACGGATGAAGGGAGGGAGCAAATCAGGTCACCTAAACGGAAGGCACCACAGCTTGCAAAACCTTTCTCCCAAAAATAGCCTCCGAAGAAGCAAAAGTATCAAATTTGTAAAATTTGGCAAAAGTGTGCAGTGAAGACCAAGTCGCTGCCTTACATATCTGGTCAACAGAAGCCTCGTTCTTGAAGGCCCATGTGGAAGCCACAGCCCTAGTGGAGTGAGCTGCGATTCTTTCAGGAGGCTGCCGTCCGGCAGTCTCATAAGCCAAACGGATAATGCTTTTAAGCCAAAAGGAAAGAGAGGTAGAAGTCGCTTTTTGACCTCTCCTTTTACCAGAATAAACAACAAACAAGGATGATGTTTGTCTGAAATCTTTAGTAGCCTCTAAATAGAATTTTAGAGCACGGACAACGTCCAAATTGTGTAACAAACGCTCCTTCTTTGAAACTGGATTCGGACACAAAGAAGGTACAACTATCTCCTGGTTAATATTTTTGTTAGAAACAACTTTAGGAAGAAAACCAGGCTTAGTACGCAAAACCACCTTATCTGCATGGAACACCAGATAAGGAGGAGAACACTACAGAGCAGATAACTCTGAAACTCTTCTAGCAGAAGAGATTGCAACCAAAAACAAAACTTTCCAAGATAGTAACTTAATATCTACGGAATGTAAGGGTTCAAACGGAACCCGTTGAAGAACTGAAAGAACTAGATTTAAACTCCAGGGAGGAGTCAAAGGTCTGTAAACAGGCTTGATCCTAACCAGAGCCTGAACAAATGCTTGAACATCTGGCATAGCTGCCAGTCGTTTGTGTAGTAAGACAGATAAAGCAGAAATCTGTCCCTTTAGAGAACTTGCAGATAATCCTTTCTCCAAACCTTCTTGTAGAAAGGATAGAATCTTAAGAATTTTTATCTTGTTCCATGGCAATCCTTTGGATTCACACCAACAGATATATTTTTTCCATATTTTATGGTAAATTTTTCTAGTTACAGGCTTTCTAGCCTGAATCAGAGTATCTATTACAGAATCTGAAAACCCACGCTTTGATAAAATCAAGCGTTCAATCTCCAAGCCGTCAGTTGGAGGGAAACCAGATTCGGATGTTCGAATGGACCCTGAACAAGAAGGTCCTGTCTCAAAGGTAGCTTCCATGGTGGAGCCGATGACATATTCACCAGGTCTGCATACCAAGTCCTGCGTGGCCACGCAGGAGCTATCAAGATCACCGAGGCCCTCTCCTGATTGATCCTGGCTACCAGCCTGGGAATGAGAGGAAACGGTGGGAATACATAAGCTAGGTTGAAGGTCCAAGGTGCTACTAGTGCATCTACTAGAGTCGCCTTGGGATCCCTGGATCTGGACCCGTACCAAGGAACCTTGAAGTTCTGACGAGACGCCATCAGATCCATGTCTGGAATGCCCCATAATTGAGTTATTTGGGCAAAGATTTCCGGATGGAGTTCCCACTCCCCCGGATGGAATGTCTGACGACTCAGAAAATCCGCTTCACAATTTTCCACTCCTGGGATGTGGATCGCAGACAAGTGGCAGGAGTGATCCTCCGCCCATTGAATTATCTTGGTCACTTCTTTCATCGCCAGGGAACTCCTTGTTCCCCCCTGATGATTGATATATGCAACAGTCGTCATGTTGTCTGATTGAAACCTTATGAATTTGGCCTTTGCTAGTTGAGGCCAAGCTTTGAGAGCATTGAATATCGCTCTCAGTTCCAGAATGTTTATCGGGAGAAGAGACTCTTCCCGAGACCATAAACCCTGAGCTTTCAGGGATTCCCAGACCGCGCCCCAGCCCACTAGACTGGCGTCGGTCGTGACAATGACCCACTCTGGTCTGCGGAAGCTCATTCCCTGTGACAGATTGTCCAGGGTCAGCCACCAACGGAGTGAATCTCTGGTCTTTTGATCTACTTGAATCATCGGAGACAAGTCTGTATAATCCCCATTCCACTGTTTGAGCATGCACAGTTGTAATGGTCTTAGATGAATTCGTGCAAAAGGAACTATGTCCATTGTTGCAACCATCAAACCTATTACCTCCATGCACTGCGCTATGGAAGGACGAGGAACAGAGTGAAGTACTTGACAAGAGCTTAGAAGTTTTGATTTTCTGACCTCTGTCAGAAAAATCCTCATTTCTAAGGAATCTATTATTGTTCCCAAGAAGGGAACTCTTGTTGACGGGGACAGAGAACTTTTTTCTTTGTTCACCTTCCATCCGTGAGATCTGAGAAAGGCTAGGACGATGTCCGTATGAGCCTTTGCTTTTGACAGGGACGACGCTTGAATTAGGATGTCGTCCAAGTAAGGTACTACTGCAATGCCCCTTGGTCTTAGAACCGCTAGAAGGGACCCTAGTACCTTTGTGAAAATTCTCGGAGCAGTGGCTAATCCGAATGGAAGTGCCACAAACTGGTAATGCTTGTCCAGAAAAGCGAACCTTAGGAACTGATGATGTTCCTTGTGGATAGGAATATGTAGGTACGCATCCTTTAAATCCACGGTGGTCATAAATTGACTTTCCTGGATGGTGGGAAGGATCGTTCAAATGGTTTCCATTTTGAACGATGGAACCCTGAGAAATTTGTTTAGGATCTTCAGATCCAAAATTGGTCTGAATGTTCCCTCTTTTTTGGGAACTACGAACAGATTTAAGTAAAATCCCATTCCTTGTTCTTTTATTGGAACTGGATGTATCACTCCCATCTTTAACAGGTCTTCTACGCAATGTAAGAATGCCTGTCTCTTTATTAGGTTTGAGGATAATTGAGACCTGTGGAACCTTCCCCTTGGGGGTAGTTCCTTGAATTCCAGAAGATAACCTTGAGAAACTATTTCTAGCGCCCAAGGATCCTGAACATCTCTTGCCCAAGCCTGAGCAAAGAGAGAGAGTCTGCCCCCTACTAGATCCGGTTCCGGATCGGGGGCTATCCCTTCATGCTGTTTTGGTAGCAGTGGTAGGCTTCTTGGCCTGCTTACCCTTGTTCCAGCCTTGCATTGGTTTCCAGGCTGGTTTGGGTTGTGAAGTATTACCCTCTTGCTTAGAGGATGCAGAATTAGAGGCTGGTCCGTTTCTGCGAAAGGGACGAAAATTAGGCTTATTTTTAGCCTTAAAAGACCTATCCTGTGGGAGGGCGTGGCCCTTTCCTCCAGTGATGTCTGAAATAATCTCTTTCAAATCTGGTCCAAATAATGTTTTACCTTTGAAAGGAATGTTAAGCAATTTTGTCTTGGATGACACATCCGCTGACCAAGACTTTAGCCAAAGCGCTCTGCGCGCCACTATAGCAAACCCTGAATTTTTCGCCGCTAATCTAGCTAATTGCAAAGCGGCATCTAAAACAAAAGAGTTAGCCAATTTAAGTGCTTGAACTCTGTCCATAACCTCCTCATACGAAGATTCTCTACTGAGCGACTTTTCTAGTTCCTCGAACCAGAAGCACGCTGCCGTAGTGACAGAAACAATGCATGAAATTGGTTGTAGAAGGAACCCTTGCTGTACAAAAATCTTTTTAAGCAAACCCTCTAATTTTTTATCCATAGGATCTTTAAAAGCACAACTGTCTTCGATAGGAATAGTAGTGCGTTTGTTTAGAGTAGAAACCGCCCCCTCGACCTTGGGGACTGTCTGCCATAAGTCCTTTCTGGGGTCGACTATAGGAAATAATTTCTTAAATATAGGGGGGGGGGGACAAAAGGTATGCCGGGCCTTTCCCACTCTTTATTTACTATGTCCGCCACCCGCTTGGGTATAGGAAAAGCGTCGGGGGGCACCGGAACCTCTAGGAACTTGTCCATCTTACATAATTTCTCTGGAATGACCAAATTGTCACAATCATCCAGAGTAGATAACACCTCCTTAAGCAGTGCACGGAGATGTTCTAATTTAAATTTAAATGTCACAACATCAGTTTCAGCTTGATGAGAAATTTTTCCTGAATCTGAGATTTCTCCATCAGACAAAACCTCCCTCATGGCCCCTTGAGATTGGTGTGAGGGTATGTCAGAACAAATATCATCAGCGCCCTCCTGCTCTTCAGTGTTTAAAGCAGAGCAATTGCGCTTTCTCTGATAAGTAGGCATTTTGGATAAAAGATTTGCTATGGAGTTATCCATTACAGCCGTTAATTGTTGCATGGTAATAAGTATTGGCGCACTAGATGTACTAGGGGCCTCCTGTGTGGGCAAAACTGGTGTAGACACATTAGGGGATGATGTAGTATCATGTTTACTCCCCTCATTTGAGGAATCATCTTGGGCAATATCATCATCTGTGGCATTACTGTCCTTACTTTGTTTGGACACTATGGCACACTTATCACATAAATTTAAATGGGGAGACACATTGGCTTTCATACATATAGAACATAGCTTATCTGATGGTACAGACATATTAAACAGGCTTAAACTTGTCAATCAAGCACAAAAAAACGTTTTAAAATAAAACCGTTACTGTTTCTTTAAATTTCAAACTGAAAACACTTTATTACTGAATATGTGAAAAAGTATGAAGGAATTGTTCAAAAATTACCAAAATTTCACCAGTGTCTTAAAGCATTAAAAGTATTGCACACCAAATTTCAGAGCTTTAACCCTTAAAATAACTGAACCGGAGCCGTTTTTACATTTAACCCCTATACAGTCCCAGCTATATGCTTTGCTGAGACCCAACCAAGCCCAGAGGGGAATACGATACCAAATGACGCCTTCTATAAGCTTTTTCAGTGATTCTTAGCTCCTCACACATGCATCTGCATGCCTTGCTCTCCAAATGGCGCGAAAATGAGGCTCTGTCTATAACTAGAAAAGGCCCCCATCTGAAAAAGGTGTCCAACACAGTGCCTGCCGTTTTTCTAAACGTTCCCCAAGATTATAATAACAATTATTAGTTAGAATCTGCATAATATGCCTAGTAAAGCAATCGTTTTAGCCCAGAAAAATGTCTACCAGTTTTTAAGCCCTTTTTGAAGCCCTTTATTCTTTTATGTTTAACTAAGAAAATGGCTTACCGGTCCCCATGAGGGAAAATGACAGCCTTCCAGCATTACATGGTCTTGTTAGAAATATGGCTAGTCATACCTTAAGCAGAAAGGTCTGCTAACTGTTTCCCCCAACTGAAGTTACTTCATCTCAACAGTCCTGTGTGGAAACAGCAATCGATTTTAGTTACTGTCTGCTAAAATCATCTTCCTCTTACAAACAGAAATCTTCATCCTTTTTCTGTTTCAGAGTAAATAGTACATACCAGCACTATTTTAAAATAACAAACACTTGATAGAAGAATAAAAACTACATTTAAACACCAAAAAACTCTTAACCATCTCCGTGGAGATGTTGCCTGTGCAACGGCAAAGAGAATGACTGGGGTGGGCGGAGCCTAGGAGGGATCACGTGACCAGCTTTGCTGGGACTCTTTGCCATTTCCTGTTGGGGAAGAGAATATCCCACAAGTAAGGATGACGCCGTGGACCGGACACACCAATGTTGGAGAAATTTTGTTTATTATGGCAGATATATTGATGACTTGTTGGTGGTGTGGAATGGAGATGAAACAACTATAGAAAAATGTGTGGAGACTATTAATTCTAATGATATGAATTTAAAATTTACAGCAGAATATAATAAAACTTCCATCAAATTTTTGGACTTGGAACTAGTGGTAGACTCAAGTACTAATTTGATAAACACTACGGTATATAGAAACCCCACAGGGGGCAACACTATTCTTAATTTTGGATCATGTCACCATGGCCATGTTAAAAAAGCCATTCCTAAAGGACAATTTATGAGAACTAGACGAATTTGTTCCAATATGGAAAATTATGAAAACCAATGTAAAATATTGGAAAAAAGATTAGTTGATAGGGGATATCCGGATACTTTATTGAAAAACACCAAGAAAGAAGTAGATAAAATACCCAGGGAGACTGTTACAATATAATAACAAGAATGGAGAAAAACACAATAATAGAACAGAGAACAAAGTAGTCTTTAGCACTTCTTATAGCCTTGAGTTTAATAAAATTTGTAATATCATAAAACAAAGTTTACCCATTTTGGCTGTAGACTCAGGTTTGGAAAAAATATCAAGTGAGGGTTGCAAATTTGTGGCCAGAAAAGGGTTAACAATTGGAAACATGGTAGCCCCGTCTGATTTACCTATTTCAAGTAATAGAACTTGGCTCCCAAGCAGATTAGGTTTTTTTTAAATGTAAAGCACAAAGGTTCTAAAACATAATTTATGTAAGAACTTACCTGATAAATTCATTTCTTTCATATTGGCAAGAGTCCATGAGCTAGTGACTTATGGGATATACAATCCTACCAGGAGGGGCAAAGTTTCCCAAACCTCAAAATGCCTATAAATACACCCCTCACCACACCCACAATTCAGTTTAACGAATATCCAAGCAGTGGGGTGATAAAGAAAGGAGTAGAAAGCATCAACAAAAGAAATTTGGAAATAATTTTGCTTTATACAAAAAATCATAACCACCATAAAAAGGGTGGGCCTCATGGACTCTTGCCAATATGAAAGAAATTAATTTATCAGGTAAGTTCTTACATAAATTATGTTTTCTTTCATGTAATTGGCAAGAGTCCATGAGCTAGCGACGTATGGGATAGCAATATCCAAGATGTGGAACTCCACGCAAGAGTCACTAGAGAGAGAGGGATAAAAATAAAAACAGCCATTTTCCGCTGAAAAAATGATTCCACAATTCAAAAAAGATATAAGTTTATTCTTATATAGAATTTAGTAAATGTATGCAAAGAGGACCAAGTTGCCGCTTGGCAAATCTGATCAACTGAAGCTTCATTCTTAAAGGCCCACAAAGTGGAGACTGATCTAGTAGAATGAGCTGTAATTCTCTGAGGCGGGGCCTGACCCGACTCCAAATAAGCTTGATGAATCAAAAGTTTCAATCAAGAAGCCAAGGAAGTAGCAGAAGCCTTCTGACCTTTCCTAGGACCAGAAAATAAAACAAATAGACTGGAAGTTTTCCTGAAATCTTTAATAGCTTCCACATAATATTTCAAAGCTCTTACCACATCCAAAGAATGTAAGGATCTTTCCAAAGAATTCTTAGGATTAGGACACAAGGAAGGGACAACAATTTCTCTATTAATGTTGTTAGAATTCACAACCTTAGGTAAAAATTGAAAAGTCGTCCGCAAAACTGACTTATCCTGATGAAAAATCAGAAAAGGAGACTCACAAGAAAGAGCAGATAGCTCAGAAACTCTTCTAGCAGAAGAGATAGCCAAAAGGAACAACACTTTCCAAGAAAGTAGTTTAATGTCCAAAGAATGCATAGGCTCAAATGGAGGAGCCTGTAAAGCCTTCAGAACCAAATTAAGACTCCAAGGAGGAGAAATTGATTTAATGACAGGCTTAATACGAACTAAAGCCTGTACAAAACAGTGAATATCAGGAAGTATAGCAATCTTTCTGTGAAATAAAACAGAAAGATCAGAGATTTGTTCCTTCAAGGAACTTGCAGACAAACCCTTATCCAAACCATCCTGAAGAAACTGTAAAATTCTAGGAATTCTAAAAGAATGCCAAAAGAATTTATGAGAACACCATGAAATGTAAGTCTTCCAAACTCTATAATAAATCTTTCTAGAGACAGATTTACGAGCTTGTAACATAGTATTAATCACTGAGTCAGAGAAAACTATGACTTAGTACTAAGCGTTCAATTTCCATACCTTCAAATTTAATGATTTGAGATCCTGATGGAAAAACGGACCTTGAGACAGTAGGTCCGGCCTTAACGGAAGTGGCCAAGGCTGGCAACTGGACATCCGAACCAGATCCGCATACCAAAACCTGTGCGGCCATGCTGGAGCCACCAGCAACACAAACAATTGTTCCATGATGATTTTGGAGATCACTCTTGGAAGGAGAACTAGAGGCGGGAAAATGTAAGCAGGATGATAACACCAAGGAATTGTCAGCGCATCCACTGCTTCCGCCTGAACATCCCTGGACCTGGACAGGTATCTGGGAAGTTTCTTGTTTAAATGAGAGGCCATGAGATCTATCTCTGGAAGACCCCACATCTGAACCATCTGAGAAAACACATCTGGATTGAGAGACCACTCCCCTGGATGTAAAGTCTGGCGGCTGAGATAATCCGCCTCCCAATTGTCTACACCTGGGATATGCCCCGCAGAGATTAGACAGGAGCTGGATTCCGCCCAAGCAAGTATCCGAGATACTTCTTTTATAGCTTGGGGACTGTGAGTCCCACCCTGATGATTGACATATGCCACTGTTGTGATATTGTCTGAAAGACTCGCATCTGTTGTGATCAAAGTACAGGTTGGCCGAACAAAAGAAGCCCCTTGAACTA
Organism: Bombina bombina; assembly: GCF_027579735.1. NCBI lineage: Eukaryota > Metazoa > Chordata > Amphibia > Anura > Bombinatoridae > Bombina > Bombina bombina. The sequence continues at coordinate 564,812,775 of NC_069501.1, read as the reverse complement.
AACGATTGGGATCTGTCCATCACATCAGAGCGTGTTGTACATTGGGATTTAAGGATATTAATTGTGATATCTTTGTATAATCCCTGCACCATTGGTTCAGCATACAAAGCTGTAGAGGTCTCATGTGAAAACGAGCAAAGGGGATTGCGTCCGATGCTGCAGTCATGAGACCTAAAACTTCCATGCACATAGCCACTGAAGGGAATGACAGGAACTGAAAGTGCCGACAGGCTGCAACCAATTTTAAACGTCTCTTGTCTGTTAAGAGACAGAGTCATGGACACTGAATCTATCTGGAAGCCTAAAAAGGTGACCCTTGTCTGAGGAATCAAGAAACTTTTTGGTAAATTGATCCTCAAACCATGTTTCCGAAGAAACAACACTAGTTGATTCGTGTGAGATTCTGCAGAACGTAAAGACTGAGCTAGTACCAAGATATAGTCCAAATAAGGAAACACCGCAATACCTTGTTCTCTGATTACAGAGAGTAGGGCACCTAGAACCTTTGAAAAGATTCTTGGAGCTGTTGCTAGGCCAAATGGAAGAGCAACAAATTGGTAATGCTTGTCTAGAAAAGAGAATCTCAGGAACTGATAATGTTCTGGATGAATCAGAATATGAAGGTATGCATCCTGCAAGTCTATTGTGGACATATAATGTCCTTGCTGAACAAAAGGCAGAATAGTCCTTATAGTCACCATCTTGAAAGTTGGTACTCTTACATAACGATTCAAAATTTTCAGATCCAGAACTGGTCTGAATAAATTTTCCTTCTTTGGGACAATGAATAGATTTGAATAAAACCCCAAACCTTGTTCCTGAAAAGGAACTTGCATGATTACCCCTGAAGACTCCAGGTCTGAAACACACTTCAGGAAAGCCTGAGCTTTTACTGGATTTGCTGGGATACATGAGAGAAAAAATCTTCTCACAGGAGGTCTTACTCTGAATCCTATTCGATACCCTTGAGAGACAATGCTCTGAATCCATTGATTTTGAACAGAATTTATCCAAATATCCTTGAAAAACCTTAATCTGCCCCCTACCAGCTGAGCTGGAATGAGGGCCGCACATTCATGCGGACTTAGGGGCTGACTTTGGTTTCTTAAATGTCTTGGATTTATTCCAATTTGAGGAAGGCTTCCAATTGGAAACAGATTCCTTGGGGGAAGGATTGAGTTTTTGTTCCTTATTTTGACGAAAGGAACAAAAACGGTTAGAAGCCTTAGATTTACCCTTAGGTTTTTTAATCCTGAGGCAGAAAAACTCCCTTTCCCCCAGTGAGAGTTGAAATAATAGAATCCAACTGAGAACCAAATAAATTATTACCTTGGAAAGAAAGAGATAGTAATCTAGATTTAGATGTCATATCAGCATTCCAAGATTTAAGCCACAAGGATCTTCTAGCTAATATAGCTAAAGACATGGATCTAACATCAATTTTGATAATATCAAAAATGGGATCACAAATAAAATGATTAGCATATTGCAGTAAGCGAATAATGCTAGATATGTCAGAATCCAATTCTTGTTGCGCTAAATTCTCCAACCAGAAAGTTGATGCAGTCGCAACATCAGCCAAAGAAATTGCAGGTCTGAGAAGATGACCTGAATATAAATAGGCCTTCCTTAGATAAGATTCAAGCTTCCTATCTAAAGGATCCTTAAAGGAAGTACTATCTTCCATAGGAATAGTGGTACGTTTAGCAAGAGTAGAAATAGCCCCATCAACTTTGGGGATTTTTTCCCAAAACTCTATAGAATTTGCTGGTAAAGGATACAATTTTTTAAACCTTGAAGAAGGAATAAAAGAAGTACCTAGCTTATTCCATTCCTTAGAAATCATATCAGAAATAGCCTCAGGAATAGGAAAAACCCCTGGAGAAACCACAGGAGGTTTAAAAACAGCATTTAAACGTTGATTAGACTGAACGTCAAGAGGACTGGTTACCTCAATATCCAAAGTAATTAACACTTCTTTTAATAAAGAACGCATATACTCTATTTTAAATAAATAAGTAGATTTGTCAGTGTCAATGTCTGAGGAAGGATCTTCTGTATCAGATAGATCCTCATCAGGGGAGGATAAATTATTATGTTGGTCATTTGAAATTTCATCAACTGAATGAGAAGTTTTAAAAGACCTTTTAAGTTTATTAGAAGGTGGAAATGTAGACAAAGCCTTCTGGATAGAATCAGAAACAAATTCTTTAAAATTCATAGGTATATCATGTACATTAGAAGTTGAAGGAACTGCAACTGGCAATGTACTATTACTGATGGACACACTATCTGCATGTAAAAGTTTATCATGACAACTATTACAAATGACATTCGGCAAAATAATTTCCACAATCTTACAACAAATGCACTTAGCTTTGGTAGAACCGATGTCAGGCAGCAATGTTCCAGCAGAAACTTCTGAGGCAGGATCAGATTGAGACATCTTGCAAAATGTAAAAGAAAAAACAACATTTAAAGTAAAATGATCAATTTCCTTATATGACAGTTTCAGGAATGGGAAAAAATGCAAATAGCATAGCCCTCTGATAGAGAAAAAGGCAAGAGGCAAACATTAATGGGGTATTAAAATAATGAAAAAGTTTGGCGCCAAGTATGACGCACAACGTAACTGAAAACTTTTTTTGGCACCAATAATAACCGTTAATGACACACTCGCGTCACTAATGACACAACCGTGTGTAAAGCTTCGACGCCGGAAATGACGAATACCGCCCACAATTTGCAAGAAGTAATCAATTGAAAAAAAGACTAAACTCCAGGTAAGAAAAAAAAGTCTTAAAAAAAAATATGTTTATATTCCCCAAATATGAAACTGACAGTCTGCAGAAGGAAATACATGAACCTGACTCATGGCAAATATAAGTACAATACATATATTTAGAACTTTATATAAATGCATAAAGTGCCAAACCATAGCTGAGGTGTCTTAAGTAATGAAAAACATACTTACCAAAAGACACCCATCCACATATAGCAGATAGCCAAACCAGTACTGAAACAGTTATCAGTAGAGGTAATGGTAAATTGAGAATATATCGTCGATCTGAAAAGGGAGGTAGGAGATGAATCTCTACGACCGATAACAGAGAACCTATGAAATAGACCCCCGTTAGGGAAATCATTGTATTCAATAAGTGATACTCCCTTCACGTCCCTCTGACATTCGCTGTACTCTGAGAGGAATCGGGCTTCAACAATGCTAAGAAGCGCATATCAACGTAGAAATCTTAGCACAAACTTACTTCACCACCTCCATAGGAGGCAAAGTTTGTAAAACTGAATTGTGGGTGTGGTGAGGGGTGTATTTATAGGCATTTTGAGGTTTGGGAAACTTTGCCCCTCCTGGTAGGATTGTATATCCCATACGTCACTAGCTCATGGACTCTTGCCAATTACATGAAAGAAACCTGTGACCATGTAAAAGAAGGCACAAAATTTATGTCCACTGTTACAGGACGTGAATATGACATTAGATTTCAATTAAATTGTAAATCTACTTATATCATTTACCTTTTGACCTGTAGGGGGTGCCAGATCCAATACGTTGGTAGAACAAAACGTTTTGTCAAAGACAGAACATTGGAACATGTGAGAGACATTGAGGACCCGGATAGGGATACCCCTGTCTCAAGACACTTTAAAAGTATGCATCAGAGTGATTCTTCTTTGCTTTCTATACAGGCAATTGATTATGTATCCAAACATAAGAGTGGAGGAGATAGGGAGTACAAACTCAGTTATAAGGAAGCTAAATGGATCTTCCTATTAAACACCAGACATCCCAAAGGCATCAACAAAGAAAGTGATGTAAAAGTGATATTCATCTAAGCTAAATTCATAATAATCGAAAAAATCTTAGTAAGGTCCTAGTAATATCTACCTCATTAACATATATCTATTAAACATCTTGTCTATTAAATCTAATATACTCTAGGTTATTCACAATAGGTTAGTCTTTATTAAGTAATTGTATTATAGAGGGCATTTACATTCATTAACTCTCTGTTATTTTATCTGTGTACCTTTACTAGCAATGATGTATGTGTTAAGGTAAGGGTTAACTTGATTGGTTTTAACTGACTAAGGCCCCTTTAAATGGAGGCTAGACGTGCAGCTTTCAGACAGCAGTGAACAAGCGTGTAGCAACACGCGAAACATGTCTGCAGTCTGATAAGCTGTAGCCCTTACCTTCTGCTAATGGAGCTTTGGCTCTATATTTGATTTTATTTGTACCCAAATAAAGACTCTGCTTTTTTTTATCATATTGGCCGGTTTTCTTGCACTCTATCCTTTGGATGTTTATCGTTTTGGAGGCAGCTGTTCGATTTGGAGATTCCTCTCCTGTTAGCCCGGATCTACTTTGGGTTCTCACTGTCTGCAGAGTGCGTAGATCTGGGCTCCAGGAGTTACGACCGGACGGAGGACAAGTGCCTAAGCTGAAGAAAACGCTACCTGATAGCACGGATCCCTGGATTTGGTAAGCGCCAACCTAATTCTTCTGTTTGCAAAAGGAAGAGCAACAGACTGGTAGTGTCTGTTGAGGAAGGCAAACCTTGAAATTGGTGATGATCCTTGTGAATAGGGATGTGAAGGTATGCGTCCTTGAGGTTTATAGTGGAAATTAATTGAACCTGTTGGATTAAGGGTAAAATTGTGCAACATGTTTCCATCTTGAAAGTGGGAGCCCTTAAGAATGTGTTTAGGGTTTTTAAGTCCTATATAGGTCTGAAAGTCCCTTTCTTCTTTGGAACAATGAAGATTTGGGAGTAAAATCCTTGCCCCTATAGAGGAGCAGGTATTGTAAAAATTACTGGAAAAAACAAAACAGGCCGCTGCAGATCCCTGCGTGGATGAGGGGAAGCCGGACGCCACCGGAGCTGGAAGAGTCACACACAAACTCGTGAGGTGCAAGCTAGACGTGGCTAAGCGAAAGCCGCAAAAAATGCAAGAAAACAAGATTAAGCTGCACTCGGGAGGCACAAATAAAATCACTGCTTATTGGAAAATGATTTAAAACAAAGGCACAGAACAGGAAAAACAGAATTTATGTTTACCTGATAAATTTCTTTCTCCAACGGTGTGTCCGGTCCACGGCGTCATCCTTACTTGTGGGGATATTCTCTTCCCCAACAGGAAATGGCAAAGAGCCCAGCAAAGCTGGTCACATGATCCCTCCTAGGCTCCGCCTACCCCAGTCATTCGACCGACGTTAAGGAGGAATATTTGCATAGGAGAAACCATATGGTACCGTGGTGACTGTAGTTAAAGAAAATAAATTATCAGACCTGATTAAAAAACCAGGGCGGGCCGTGGACCGGACACACCGTTGGAGAAAGAAATTTATCAGGTAAACATAAATTCTGTTTTCTCCAACATAGGTGTGTCCGGTCCACGGCGTCATCCTTACTTGTGGGAACCAATACCAAAGCTTTAGGACACGGATGAAGGGAGGGAGCAAATCAGGTCACCTAAATGGAAGGCACCACGGCTTGCAAAACCTTTCTCCCAAAAATAGCCTCAGAAGAAGCAAAAGTATCAAACTTGTAAAATATGGTAAAAGTGTGCAGTGAAGACCAAGTCGCTGCCCTACATATCTGATCAACAGAAGCCTCGTTCTTGAAGGCCCATGTGGAAGCCACAGCCCTAGTGGAATGAGCTGTGATTCTTTCGGGAGGCTGCCGTCCGGCAGTCTCGTAAGCCAATCTGATGATGCTTTTAATCCAAAAAGAGAGAGAGGTAGAAGTTGCTTTTTGACCTCTCCTTTTACCTGAATAAACAACAAACAAGGAAGATGTTTGTCTAAAATCCTTTGTAGCATCTAAATAGAATTTTAGAGCGCGAACAACATCCAAATTGTGCAACAAACGTTCCTTCTTTGAAACTGGTTTCGGACACAGAGAAGGTACGATAATCTCCTGGTTAATGTTTTTGTTAGAAACAACTTTTGGAAGAAAACCAGGTTTAGTACGTAAAACCACCTTATCTGCATGGAACACCAGATAAGGAGGAGAACACTGCAGAGCAGATAATTCTGAGACTCTTCTAGCAGAAGAAATCGCAACTAAAAACAAAACTTTCCAAGATAATAACTTAATATCAACGGAATGTAAGGGTTCAAACGGAACCCCCTGAAGAACTGAAAGAACTAAATTGAGACTCCAAGGAGGAGTCAAAGGTTTGTAAACAGGCTTGATTCTAACCAGAGCCTGAACAAAGGCTTGAACATCTGGCACAGCTGCCAGCTTTTTGTGAAGTAATACCGACAAGGCAGAAATCTGTCCCTTCAGGGAACTTGCAGATAATCCTTTTTCCAATCCTTCTTGAAGGAAGGATAGAATCCTAGGAATCTTAACCTTGTCCCAAGGGAATCCTTTAGATTCACACCAACAGATATATTTTTTCCAAATTTTGTGGTAAATCTTTCTAGTTACAGGCTTTCTGGCCTGAACAAGAGTATCGATAACAGAATCTGAGAATCCTCGCTTCGATAAAATCAAGCGTTCAATCTCCAAGCAGTCAGCTGGAGTGAAACCAGATTCGGATGTTCGAACGGACCCTGAACAAGAAGGTCTCGTCTCAAAGGTAGCTTCCAAGGTGGAGCCGATGACATATTCACCAGATCTGCATACCAAGTCCTGCGTGGCCACGCAGGAGCTATCAAGATCACCGACGCCCTCTCCTGATTGATCCTGGCTACCAGCCTGGGGATGAGAGGAAATGGCGGGAACACATAAGCTAGTTTGAAGGTCCAAGGTGCTACTAGTGCATCCACTAGAGCCGCCTTGGGATCCCTGGATCTGGCCCCGTAGCAAGGAACTTTGAAGTTCTGACGAGAGGCCATCAGATCCATGTCTGGAATGCCCCACAGGTGAGTGACTTGGGCAAAGATTTCCGGATGGAGTTCCCACTCCCCCGGATGCAATGTCTGACGACTCAGAAAATCCGCTTCCCAATTTTCCACTCCTGGGATGTGGATAGCAGACAGGTGGCAGGAGTGAGACTCCGCCCATAGAATGATTTTGGTCACTTCTTCCATCGCTAGGGAACTCCTTGTTCCCCCCTGATGGTTGATGTACGCAACAGTTGTCATGTTGTCTGATTGAAACCGTATGAACTTGGTCCTCGCTAGCCGAGGCCAGGCCTTGAGAGCATTGAATATCGCTCTCAGTTCCAGAATATTTATCGGTAGAAGAGATTCTTCCCGAGACCAAAGACCCTGAGCTTTCAGGGATCCCCAGACCGCGCCCCAGCCCATCAGACTGGCGTCGGTCGTGACAATGACCCACTCTGGTCTGCGGAACGTCATCCCTTGAGACAGATTGTCCAGGGACAGCCACCAACGGAGTGAGTCTCTGGTCCTCTGATTTACTTGTATCTTCGGAGACAAGTCTGTATAGTCCCCATTCCACTGACTGAGCATGCACAGTTGTAATGGTCTTAGATGAATGCGCGCAAAAGGAACTATGTCCATCGCCGCTACCATCAACCCGATCACTTCCATGCACTGAGCTATGGAAGGAAGAGGAACGGAATGAAGTATCCGACAAGAGTCTAGAAGTTTTGTTTTTCTGGCCTCTGTTAGAAAGATCCTCATTTCTAAGGAGTCTATAATTGTTCCCAAGAAGGGAACCCTTGTTGACGGGGATAGAGAACTCTTTTCCACGTTCACTTTCCAGCCGTGAGATCTGAGAAAGGCCAGGACAATGTCCGTGTGAGCCTTTGCTTGAGGAAGGGACGACGCTTGAATCAGAATGTCGTCCAGGTAAGGTACTACTGCAATGCCCCTTGGTCTTAGCACCGCTAGAAGGGACCCTAGTACCTTTGTGAAAATCCTTGGAGCAGTGGCTAATCCGAAAGGAAGCGCCACGAACTGGTAATGTTTGTCCAGGAATGCAAACCTTAGGAACCGATGATGTTCCTTGTGGATAGGAATATGTAGATACGCATCCTTTAAATCCACCGTGGTCATGAATTGACCCTCCTGGATGGAAGGAAGAATAGTTCGAATGGTTTCCATCTTGAAAGATGGAACCTTGAGAAACTTGTTTAAGATCTTGAGATCTAAGATTGGTCTGAACGTTCCCTCTTTTTTGGGAACTATGAACAGATTGGAGTAGAACCCCATCCCTTGTTCTCTTATTGGAACAGGATGAATCACTCCCATTTTTAACAGGTCTTCTACACAATGTAAGAACGCCTGTCTTTTTATGTGGTCTGAAGACAACTGAGACCTGTGGAACCTCCCCCTTGGGGGAAGTCCCTTGAATTCCAGGAGATAACCCTGGGAGACTATTTCTAGCGCCCAAGGATCCAGAACATCTCTTGCCCAAGCCTGAGCGAAGAGAGAGAGTCTGCCCCCCACCAGATCCGGTCCCGGATCGGGGGCCAATATTTCATGCTGTCTTGGTAGCAGTGGCAGGCTTCTTGGCCTGCTTTCCCTTGTTCCAGCCTTGCATTGGTCTCCAAGCTGGCTTGGCTTGAGAAGTATTACCCTCTTGCTTAGAGGACGTAGCACTTTGGGCTGGTCCGTTTTTACGAAAGGGACGAAAATTAGGTCTATTTTTCGCCTTGAAAGGCCGATCCTGAGGAAGGGCGTGGCCCTTACCCCCAGTGATATCCGAGATAATCTCTTTCAAGTCAGGGCCAAACAGCGTTTTCCCCTTGAAAGGAATGTTTAGTAGCTTGTTCTTGGAAGACGCATCAGCCGACCAAGATTTCAACCAAAGCGCTCTGCGCGCCACAATAGCAAACCCAGAATTCTTAGCCGCTAACCTAGCCAATTGCAAAGTGGCGTCTAGGGTGAAAGAATTAGCCAATTTGAGAGCATTGATTCTGTCCATAATCTCCTCATAAGGAGGAGAATCACTATCGAGCGCCTTTATCAGCTCATCAAACCAGAAACATGCGGCTGTAGTGACAGGGACAATGCATGAGATTGGTTGTAGAAGGTAACCCTGCTGAACAAACATCTTTTTAAGCAAACCTTCTAATTTTTTATCCATAGGATCTTTGAAAGCACAACTATCCTCTATGGGTATAGTGGTGCGTTTGTTTAAAGTAGAAACCGCTCCCTCGACCTTGGGGACTGTCTGCCATAAGTCCTTTCTGGGGTCGACCATAGGAAACAATTTTTTAAATATGGGGGGAGGGACGAAAGGAATACCGGGCCTTTCCCATTCTTTATTAACAATGTCCGCCACCCGCTTGGGTATAGGAAAAGCTTCTGGGAGCTCCGGCACCTCTAGGAACTTGTCCATTTTACATAGTTTCTCTGGGATGACCAACTTTTCACAATCATCCAGAGTGGATAATACCTCCTTAAGCAGAATGCGGAGATGTTCCAACTTAAATTTAAATGCAATTACATCAGGTTCAGCCTGTTGAGAAATGTTCCCTGAATCAGTAATTTCTCCCTCAGACAAAACCTCCCTGGCCCCCTCAGATTGGGTTAGGGGCCCTTCAGAGATATTAATATCAGCGTCGTCATGCTCTTCAGTAACTAAAACAGAGCAGCCACGCTTACGCTGACAAGGGTTCATTTTGGCTAAAATGTTTTTGACAGAATTATCCATTACAGCCGTTAATTGTTGCATAGTAAGGAGTATTGGCGCGCTAGATGTACTAGGGGCCTCCTGAGTGGGCAAGACTCGTGTAGACGAAGGAGGGAATGATGCAGTACCATGCTTACTCCCCTCACTTGAGGAATCATCTTGGGCATCATTGTCATTATCACATAAATCACATTTATTTAAATGAACAGGAATTCTGGCTTCCCCACATTCAGAACACAGTCTATCTGGTAGTTCAGACATGTTAAACAGGCATAAACTTGATAATAAAGTACAAAAAACGTTTTAAAATAAAACCGTTACTGTCACTTTAAATTTTAAACTGAACACACTTTATTACTGCAATTGCGAAAAAACATGAAGGAATTGTACAAAATTCACCAAATTTTCACCACAGTGTTTTAAAGCCTTAAAAGTATTGCACACCAAATTTGGAAGCTTTAACCCTTAAAATAACGGAACCGGAGCCGTTTTAACACTTTAACCCCTTTACAGTCCCTGGTATCTGCTTTGCTGAGACCCAACCAAACCCAAAGGGGAATACGATACCAAATGACGCCTTCAGAAAGCCTTTTCTAAGTATCAGAGCTCCTCTCACATGCGACTGCATGCCATGCCTCTCAAAAACAAGTGCGCCACACCGGCGCGAAAATGAGGCTCTGCTTATGCTTTGGGAAAGCCCCAGAGAAATAAGGTGTCTAATACAGTGCCTGCCGATATTATAATATCAATATACCCAGATAAAATGATTCCTCAAGGCTAAATATGTTTTTAAAAATGAATCGATTTAGCCCAGAAAAGTCTACAATCTTAATAAGCCCTTATGAAGCCCTTATTTACCATCGTAATAAACATGGCTTACCGGATCCCATAGGGAAAAATGACAGCTTCCAGCATTACATCGTCTTGTTAGAATGTGTCATACCTCAAGCAGCAAGAGACTGCACACTGTTCCCCCAACTGAAGTTAATTGCTCTCAACAGTCCTGTGTGGAACAGCCATGGATTTTAGTTACGGTGCTAAAATCATTTTCCTCATACAAACAGAAATCTTCATCTCTTTTCTGTTTCTGAGTAAATAGTACATACCAGCACTATTTTAAAATAACAAACTCTTGATTGAATAATAAAAACTACAGTTAAACACTAAAAAACTCTAAGCCATCTCCGTGGAGATGTTGCCTGTACAACGGCAAAGAGAATGACTGGGGTAGGCGGAGCCTAGGAGGGATCATGTGACCAGCTTTGCTGGGCTCTTTGCCATTTCCTGTTGGGGAAGAGAATATCCCCACAAGTAAGGATGACGCCGTGGACCGGACACACCTATGTTGGAGAAAATGTGTACGCGTTTCGTGCCGCAAGTGGGCACTTAATCATAGGAATAGGTAATTCAACTTGGCACCCCCTTCTTAAAGGGAAAAGTGATCGAATACCTAGAAGAAAATTTTAAACACCACACTATAAAAACATGCCTAATTAGACATGATAATGTAGTACATATGGTGTCAGGAATAAATCTAGCAATATAAATGTATATTTACTAATACAAATGTGTTACAGTATAGAATCATTGTAACAAAATAACATAATTTATGTAAGAACTTACCTGATAAATTCATTTCTTTCATATGAATTCATTCTATGAGCTAGTGACATATGGGATATACAATCCTACCAGGAGGGGCAAAGTTTCCCAAACCTCAAAATGCCTATAAATACACCCCTCACCACACCCACAATTCAGTTTAACGAATAGCCAAGCAGTGGGGTGATAAAGAAAGGAGTAGAAAGCATCGACAAAGGAAATTTGGAAATAATTGTGCTTTATACAAAAAAATCATAACCACCATAAAAAGGGTGGGCCTCATGGACTCTTGCCAATATTAAAGAAATGAATTTATCAGGTAAGTTCTTACATAAATTATGTTTTCTTTCATGTAATTGGCAAGAGTCCATGAGCTAGTGACATATGGGATATCAATACCCAAGATGTGGAGTCTTCCACTCAAGAGTCACTAGAGAGAGGGAATAAACATTAAAACAGCCATATTCCGCTGAAAAAATTAATCCACAACCCAAAAAAATAAGTTTATTTCATTTTTGAAAGAAAAAAACTTAAAACAAAAGCAGAAGAATCAAACAAACAGCTGCCTGAAGAACTTTTCTACCAAAGACTGCTTCTGAAGAAGCAAATACATCAAAACGGTAGAATTTAGTAAATGTATGCAAAGAGGACCAAGTTGCCGCTTTGCAAATCTGATCAACTGAAGCTTCATTCTTAAAGGCCCACGAAGTGGAGACTGATCTAGTAGAATGAGCTGTAATTCTCTGAGGCGGGGCCTGACCCGACTCCAAATAAGCTTGATGAATCAAAAGTTTCAACCAAGAAGCCAAGGAAATAGCAGAAGCCTTCTGACCTAGCCTAATACCAGAAAATAAAACAAATAGACTGGAAGTCTTCCTGAAATCTTTAGTAGCTTCCACATAATATTTCAAAGCTCTTACCACATCCAAAGAATGTAAGGATCTCTCCAAAGAATTCTTAGGATTAGGACATAAGGAAGGGACAACAATTTCTCTACTAATGTTGTTAGAATTCACAACCTTAGGTAAAAATTGAAAAGAAGTCCGCAAAACTGCCTTATCCTGATGAAAAATCAGAAAAGGAGACTCACAAGAAAGAGCAGATAGCTCAGAAACTCTTCTAGCAGAAGAGATAGCCAAAAGGAACAACACTTTCCAAGAAAGTAGTTTAATGTCCAAAGAATGCATAGGCTCAAATGGAGGAGCCTGTAAAGCCTTCAGAACCAAATTAAGACTCCAAGGAGGAGAAATTGATTTAATGACAGGCTTAATACGAACTAAAGCCTGTACAAAACAGTGAATATCAGGAAGTATAGCAATCTTTCTGTGAAATAAAACAGAAAGAGCGAAGATTTGACCTTTCAAGGAACTTGCAGACAAACCCTTATCCAAACCATCCTGAAGGAACTGTAAAATTCTAGGAATTCTAAAAGAATGCCAGGAGAATTTATGAGAAGAACACCATGAAATGTAAGTCTTCCAAACTCTATAATAAATCTTTCTAGAGACAGATTTACAAGCTTGTAACATAGTATTAATCACTGAGTCAGAGAAACCTCTATGACTTAGAACTAAGCGTTCAATTTCCATACCTTCAAATTTAATGATTTGAGATCCTGATGGAAAAACGGACCTTGAGACAGTAGGTCCGGCCGTAACGGAAGTGGCCAAGGCGGGCAACTGGACATCCGAACAAGATCCGCATACCAAAACCTGTGTGGCCATGCTGGAGCCACCAGCAACACAAAAGACTGTTCCATGATGATTTTGGAGATCACTCTTGGAAGGAGAACTAGAGGCGGGAAGATGTAAGCAGGATGATAACACCAAGGAAGTGTCAGTGCATCCACTGCTTCCGCCTGAACATCCCTGGACCTGGACAGGTATCTGGGAAGTTTCTTCTTTAGATGAGAGGCCATGAGATCTATCTCTGGAAGACCCCACACATCTGAACAATCTGAAAAAACACATCTGGATGGAGAGACCATTCCCCTGGATGTAAAGTCTGGCGGCTGAGATAATCCACCTCCCAATTGTCTACACCTGGGATATGCACCGCAGAGATTAGACAGGAGCTGGATTCCGCCCAAGCAAGTATCCAAGATACTTCTTTCATAGCTTGGGGACTGTGAGTCCCACCCTGTTGATTGACATAAGCCACAGTTGTGATATTGTCTGTCTGAAAACAAATGAACAGTTCTCTCTTTAGCAGAGGCCAAAACTGAAGAGCCCAATTGCACGGAGTTCTAAAATATTTATTGGTAATCTCGCCTCTTGAGATTTCCAAACCCCTTGTGCTGTCAGAGATCCCCAAACAGCTCCCCAACCCAGAGATCCCCAAACAGCTCCCCAACCTGAAAGACTCGCATCTGTTGAGATCACAGTCCAGGTTGGCCGAACAAAAGAAGCCCCTTGAACCAAACGATGGTGATCTATCCACCATGTCAGAGAGTGTCGTATATTGGGATTCAAGGATATTAATTGTGATATCTTTGTATAATCCCTGCACCATTGATTCAGCATGCAAAGCTGTAGAGGTCTCATGTGAAAACGAGCAAAGGGGATCGCGTCCGATGCTGCAGTCATGAGACCTAAAACTTCCATGCACATAGCCACTAAAGGGAATGACTGAGACTGAAGGTGCCGGCATGCTGCAATCAATTTTTAACGTCTCTTGTCTGTTAGAGACAGAGTCATGGACACTGAATCTATCTGGAAGCCTAAAAAGGTGACCCTTGTCTGAGGAATCAAGAAACTTTTTGGTAAATTGATCCTCAAACCATGTTTCCGAAGAAACAACACTAGTTGATTAGTGTGAGATTCTGCAGTATGTAAAGACTGAGCTAGTACCAAGATATCGTCCAAATAAGGAAACATCGCAATACCCTGTTCTCTGATTACAGATAGTAGGGCACTTTGAAAAGATCCTTGGAGCTGTTGCTAGGCCAAATGGAAGAGCAACAAATTGGTAATGCTTGTCTAGAAAAGAGAATCTCAGAAACTGATAGTGTTCTGGATGAATCAGAATATGAGGGTATGCATCCTGCAAGTCTATTGTGGACATATAATGTCCTTGCTGAACAAAAGGCAGAATAGTCCTTATAGTCACCATCTTGAAAGTTGGTACTCTTACATAACGATTCAAAATTTTCAGATCCAGAACTGGTCTATATACATTTTCTTTCTTTGGTACAATGAATAGGTTTGAATAAAACCCCAAACCTTGTTCCTACCACCTCCATAGGAGGCAAAGTTTGTAAACCTGAATTGTGGGTGTGGTGAGGGGTGTATTTATAGGCATTTTGAGGTTTGGGAAACTTTGCCCCTCCTGGTAGGATTGTATATCCCATATGTCACTAGCTCATGGACTCTTGCCAATTACATGAAAGAAATAAGCATTAATGACAGGATAAAGAAATTAAAGTCTATAATCAACAAAATATACTAAATATTGCTTAGTGATTCTGTCATATATAGCAAGTATAGGTTGTCATATTTGAATACGTTATCAAAAAAATACACACAAATATATATCAATGTACATATACATAACGATATATAAAGAAACAAACTTGTGACTACAGCGGCTATAGATCCTCCAATAAACTAAAAAGAGTCTATGATGAAGAATATAATAGAAAAAATAAATAAAATAAATTAAATGAAATGTGTTAAAAACCTAGTTCGACTACACATTAGTCATGATAAAGCAATTTGCATATAAATATGTTTCATTTTCTAAGCATGACAAAAATGCTAAACATAGCCTTAACCACATATAAAAGCACAAAGAGGCATAAACCGGATCCATAAATCTCAAAAGGCATTTAAGTTGTTGAAAAAGGCAACACATCACCTATGACAAACTTTATAGACAATTAGTCATTTTTAGGCCTATAAATAAATATGTTTTGGATTTGTCTTTATTTAGTACAAAAATATAATTTGACCATGCGTCAAACAATGATTATATAAATATATCTGAGTATTATCAGTTTTTCAGGCACAGCAATTGATGCTGTACATAAGCCTAGGCCTCTATTTGAGCATAATGCCAATCTGCCCCCAAACAGAACACATTCCGGTTTGGGGGCCGCACATGCAGACTTGGAACTGGAGTTGGACTTTTCCAGGCTGGTTTAGGAGAGGCAGACTTCTAATCTCTGAAGGAGCAAAATAAACTAAACCGGTTTCCTGGCTAATTCTTTCCCTTTGACTTCTTATCCTGTGGAAGGAAACCTCCTTTACCTCCAGTAACAGTCTTGATTATAGAGTCCAGATCTGATCCAAAAATAAGGAAAGAGTAAATCAATTCTTTGACACCGTATCTGCTGACAAAGATTTTAGCCATAAAACCCTTCTTAAAAAGGCTGCCATGGACATATTCTTGACATATTAATGACGTCCATTACTGCGTCACAAATAAAAAACATTAAGACATCTTGAGAGACAATGCAATTCTGAAGCTCTTCAGAAGATGGATTTGCAGCCAAATGAGTTAAAGAGTCGCACCATAGGGCTGCGGCCACACATATAAGAGTCACTGCTGGTTTGAGCAGGAGACAGGTTTGTAAGAAGAGCTTTCTTGGGAAAGACTAATTTGTTGTGGATTGAATCCTTGAAAGAAATGCTAGCTTCCATAGGGATAGTAGTATGCTTTGTCAATGAAGAGATAGCTCCATTAAACTTGGAAATAGCTGCCCACAATTGTGCATTGTGTTCTGGAATTGGATAAATCTTTTTAAATCTGGTAGAAAGAGCAAATGGAATGCCAGGCTTTTTCGACTCCTTGGCGACGAAATCTGTTATCAAACCAGGAACACGAAAAACTTCAGGAATTTTTGGAGGAGTTTTGAAAACCACATTCAACTAAATAACTGGCTTTTTTTCTGTATGCTTTAACTCAGAAATGCCCAGCGTTTTAAGCACCTCGGGTACGAATACGCTCCACTTTTAAACAAAAGGCTGGGTCAAATTCAGACTCAGGAACTGCAGATTGCTTTTAAATTCAGGGGTAAAAACAGAAGTTGCCCCTTTTCTAATAAACACTGGAGCAGAACAGAGACCCTTAGGAGGAATAATAGATTGCGGCTGATTTGCATGCTCAAGGTGAGTTACACAACTATTACATAGTTGGTTAACCTGACATACTGGGATAGTTTTGGAAAGTACACAGAGTAATTGAAATGAGGCGTGATCAGTAGATATACCCTCTAATGGGTCTGATATAATAACACTGTGTGTGTGTGTGTGTGTGTGGGGGGGGGGGGGGGGGGGCACAGACATGTTGGACTCCATAAATCAGAAACTGTCGAAATATAACAATTGAATGTAGAAACACCAAATTTTAAAATAAGCAAATTAAGTAGACACAAAACTCCACTACAGAAAGCCAGTCTCCAAATGCACCACAGACACAAAAATATAAATAGGTAAATGAGAGAATTAAGAGAACCCTCTTATAGCTAAAACAGCAAATGCTATATTAACCCACCCCTCCAGCAGCTCTTGAATTGGAACTTACCCCCTCTCTAGGACCGTTGGGATAAGGCAGGGGTATAAATCAAGGCTAATAATACCAAATACATATCCAAGTAGATCTAGTAGAATGAGCTGTAATTCTCTGAGGCGGGGCCTGACCCGACTCCAAATAAGCTTGATGAATCAAAAGCTTTAACCAAGAAGCCAAGGAAATAGCAGAAGCCTTCTGACCTTTCCTAGGACCAGAACATATAACAAATAGACTAGAAGTCTTCCTGAAATCTTAAGTAGCTTCAACATAATATTTCAAAGCTCTCACCACATCCAAAGAATGTAAGGATCTTTCCAAAGAATTCTTAGGATTAGGATACAAGAAAGGGACAACAATTTATCTACTAATGTTGTAAGAATTCACAACCTTAGGAAAAAATTCAAATGAAGTCCGCAAAACCGATCCTGATGAAAAATCAGAAAAGGGGATTCACAAGAAAGAGCAGATAGCTCAGAAACTCTTCTAGCAGAAGAGATGGCCAAAAGGAACAACACTTTGCAAGAAAAGTAGTTTAATGACCAAATAATACATAGGCTCAAATGGAGGAGCCTGTAATGCCCTTAAAACCAAATTAAGACTCCAAGGAGGAGAGATTGATTTAATGACAGGCTTAATATGAACTAAAGCCTGTACAAAACAGTGAATATCAGGAAGTTTAGCAATCTTTCTGTGAAATAAAACAGAAAGAGCAGAGATTTGTCCCTTCAGACAAACCCTTATCCAAACCATCCTGAAGAAACTGTAAAATTCTAGGAATTCTAAAAGAATGCCAAGAGAATTTATGAGAAGAACACCATGAAATGTAAGAAATCTTAGCACAAATGAAATAGACCCCCGTTAGGGAAATCATCGTATTCAATAAGTGATACTCCCTTCACGTCCCTCTGACATTCGCTGTACTCTGAGAGGAATCGGGCTTCAACAATGCTAAGAAGCGCATATCAACGTAGAAATCTTAGCACAAACTTACTTCACCACCTCCATAGGAGGCAAAGTTTGTAAAACTGAATTGTGGGTGTGGTGAGGGGTGTATTTATAGGCATTTTGAGGTTTGGGAAGCTTTGTCCCTCCTGGTAGGATTGTATATCCCATACGTCACTAGCTCATGGACTCTTGCCAATTACATGAAAGAAATGAAGGTATGTTACTTTGCTGAGCAGGAGTTCCACAATCCAGCAATAATAACTGGGCAAAAATAACTGGGAAAATAATAAGCATTCACACAACTTTAAAACACAAACCGAATTTAGCATTTCTTTTTTTACTTTATGCAAGTTTAAACACACAAACATAAAATAAAGTGTGTGTGTGTGTGTCAAAAGGCCTCAGTTAAGAGTGCAGTTTCTATTCCAGAGTTCCAGCATAAATGTGAGTCTGACTTAACAGCCCAGACTAGCAAATATTAAAAAGCTGTGAAAGACTGTAGATCTGGCTCCTAGAGGGAGCACTGATATCTAGACTCTAGGCACATTCATAAGGGCCTTCTTGTGGAATAAGGTGTGACAAAATGGGTGCAATCTTCACTCTAACTTTCCAGTTTCTACTCGTGGTGTTCTCTTCTTCAATATTACAAAGTTGCTTGCTCGCATACACACAAGTGGTGTACTGGAAAGTTAGAATGCAGATTGAACAACTGAGCTGCTTTGCAGTGCAGGGTCTGATAGCTGCTCATGGAGGTGCTTGACTGCAGACCTGTAGGTTATAAAACTCTGATACCTTAAAAATGTTTTGTAAAAGGTTCATTAAGGGGATGATCACTGTTCCTATGTTCATTACTGGCATCCAAGGTAATATTCAGTGTTACTGTCAACAAAGGGATTAACAGAAACTGGGTGCCTGAACTGCTTACATGAGTTTCAGTGCAACCATTTATGTATAATGAATTTCAGCAACACCAACATCAAGAGGCACTACACAAGACGTTTTCAAAGAAATCTTCTGTAATACAAGAACAGATTTAATTATTTTCTGTTACCTGTACTAACTGCTCCGTATGCTGGTGCAACTGTTCATTACTGGCATCCAAGGTAATATTCAGTGTTACTGTCAACAAAGGGATTAACAGAAACTGGGTGCCTGAACTGCTTACATGAGTTTCAGTGCAACCATTTATGTATAATGAATTTCAGCAACACCAACATCAAGAGGCACTACACAAGACGTTTTCAAAGAAATCTTCTGTAATACAAGAACAGATTTAATTATTTTCTGTTACCTGTACTAACTGCTCCGTATGCTGGTGCAACTCTTCCAGGATGGGCAGGGTCTGCTCTGGTAAGCAGTGCTCAAGGATGCGTTGAATCACTCTGCAGCCATATGGATGTGTGGAGAGTGCAAACACCTACAAAATATATGAAGGGATGAAGGCTAAGTACACTATAATGATACTCCTCCTGGGAAGACCACATCTCACACTATTTACATCCCTCACCCCAGATCTATGCACATTCTCTGCTCTAGTTTAGAATAGATTTGGTTTGTCTTCTTGGCTATTACCTGACTCTTGAATGCATCAATAATGAACTGCAGGGACTGCGGTTGAACACACTCTATGCACTTCTGCACCACATGATTTCCATTTTGATCCTTAACACATTTTAATACATGACCATCCAGTTCCCGGACCATCTCGTTCTGAATAAGCAAAAGGAGGAAAAAATAAAGTCAGAAAAGGGGAAAAGCAAAGTTAAAATGTGAATTATGAATAGCAAAACTATAGAACAATAAATCTAAAATGAGGTAAAGAACCAATCTGCCTTAAAGTGTTAGAAATCCTTGTTTAATAGCACTGTAATTAAATACATTATAATAATTAAAAATATTAATCTAATAAAATATACCTACTTTGAGTAGAAAAAAAAAGCTTCTAAATAGTGAAAAATGTTTAAATTTATCATAAAACAAGTGGCAACAACCGCCCATAAAAGTAGGCAGCACATTAGTACAATAAATTACTGTGCACCAGCCCACTTATTTTGCATATTCATAATTCTTGATCTAGTGAAACATCGCATGCGCAATTGTTAAAAATTGGAATTGCATGCGGACTAGTCCACAAAATGCACAGCAGCCATCTTTGTAATTTCTAATGATCGCATGAGCAAATAACCTACATCTGCATCGGGCAATGGAGTGATGACGCGCTGACATGCAACGACAGACACTGTAGAAATCTGTAGTGATCTGCACATGCGAGCGTAACTGCGCATGTGGGCTGCCATGACTGTTCTACCCAGGTAGAACAACCTTATACGCCATGCATAATGAGGAGACTGGAGGGTTTGGCAGCTATAAGAATTTTATTAGTAAAATACAGATAAACTAAAAAAATTTGCTAATACATGTAATTTGCATATTATAAGTGTTTTATACAATGTTTTTAAAGATTGGAAAACTTTTTTGGAGTTTACTATCCCTTTAAATAAACATTTTTGTCATATAATTGCTTCCTTACACAACTGCTGCAAAAAAATTAAAAACTATGTTACAGTCATTTTTAACTCAAACTTACTTTATGGTAGCTCCTTTTTTTTTATATATATATATATATTATTTTTTATAGTTTTTCACCTGCATACAGTAAGTGAAAAAGAACGAGAGAAATAAAGAAAAAAAAACTAATCAAATTTGATACATATTGAATATCATTTTATGGTACGATTGCATTTAACAAAACAAAAAAAATTATAAAAAATATATATATATATATACTAAATAATTGTGAGACACATGACAGTGTTCCTGTCGTAAGAACAGAATTTATGCTTACCTGATAAATTACTTTCTCTTACGGTGTATCCAGTCCACGGATTCATCCTTACTTGTGGGATATTCTCATTCCCTACAGGAAGTGGCAAAGAGAGCACACAGCAGAGCTGTCCATATAGCTCCCCCTCAGGCTCCGCCCCCCCAGTCATTCGACGGTTAGGAGAAAAAAAAAACCCATAGGGTGCAGTGGTGACTGTAGTTTACAAAAATAAATTTGAACCTGACTTAATTGCCAGGGCGGGCCGTGGACTGGATACACCGTAAGAGAAAGTAATTTATCAGGTAAGCATAAATTCTGTTTTCTCTTACATGGTGTATCCAGTCCACGGATTCATCCTTACTTGTGGGATACCAATACCAAAGCTTTAGGACACGGATGAAGGGAGGGAACAAGACAGGTACCTTAAACGGAAGGCACCACTGCTTGTAGAACCTTTCTCCCAAAAATAGCCTCTGAAGAAGCAAAAGTATCGAATTTGTAACATTTGGCAAAAGTATGCAGTGAAGACCAAGTCGCTGCCTTACAAATCTGTTCAACAGAAGCCTCATTCTTGAAAGCCCATGTGGAAGCCACAGCTCTGGTAGAATGAGCGGTAATTCATTCAGGAGGCTGCTGTCCAGCAGTCTCATAAGCCAATCGGATAATGCTTTTCAGCCAAAAGGAAAGAGAGGTAGCAGTCGCTTTTTGACCTCTCCTCTTACCAGAATAGACAACAAACAAGGATGATGTTTGTCTGAGATCTTTAGTTGCTTTTAAATAGAATTTTAAAGCACGAACCACATCAAGATTGTGTAACAGTCGTTCCTTCTTAGAAACTGGATTAGGGCACAGAGAAGGAACAATAATTTCCTGGTTAATATTCTTATTAGAAACCACTTTTGGAAGGAAACCAGGTTTGGTACGCAACACAACCTTATCTGCATGGAACACCAGATAGGGTGAATTACACTGCAAAGCAGACAATTCTGAAACTCTTCGAGCAGAAGAAATAGCTACCAAAAATAAAAAACTTTCCAAGATAATAACTTAATATCTATGGAATGTAAAGGTTCAAACGGAACCCCTTGAAGAACTGAAAGAACTAAATTCAGACTCCATGGAGGAGCCACAGGTTTATAGACAGGCTTGATTCTCACTAGAGCCTGTGCAAACGCCTGAACGTCTGGTACTGCTGCCAGACGCTTGTGTAACAGGATAGACAGAGCAGATATCTGTCCCTTTAAGGAACTAGCTGACAATCCTTTCTCCAATCCTTCTTGGAGAAAAGACCATATCCTTGGAATCCTAATCTTACTCCACGAGTAACACTTGGATTCACACCAACAAAGATATTTCCGCCATATCTTATGGTAAATTTTCCTGGTGACAGGCTTTCTGGCCTGGATCAGAGTATCTATAACTGATTCAGAGAACCCACGCTTAGCTAGAATTAAGCGTTCAATCTCCAAGCAGTCAGTTGCAGAGAAACTAGATTTGGATGCTTGAATGGGCCCTGTATTAGAAGATCCTGCCTCGATGGCAGCTTCCATGGTGGAACCGATGACATGTCCACTAGGTCTGCATACCAAGTCCTGCATGCAGGGCCGCCACTAGAAATTTTGGGGCCCCTGACTTAACCATTGATCAGGGGCCCCCCCACCTCCTTTGACATGTGCAATTTTTGACCAAGTGACTAAAACTTATATGCACTTTATTCTTGAGTGCCTATTTAAACTTGGAAATGTTGTAAAGGTAGTAACATACACTGAAACACACACACACACTCACACATAAGGATTCACATATAGACACTCTAGCAAACACGCAAAGAAACTCAGACACAGACACCCAAACAGACACTTAGCACTTGTTTACATTGACCTGACAAGTAATGAGGTAAACTACAGTTTTGTAAAAAAAGGAGATTTAGAAAACAAAATATGGAGTTCTGATTATCTTTTTGTAAAGGAAGATGCCAACTAAATGATGACAACAGCATGCAGTGGCTGAAAGGAAGGGCCCTGAACTGCCTAAACTATAATTTAAAGGTTAAATGGTAGATTGGTGACTTCCGGAAAGGTCTCATTAGTCTCAAAGTCTGTAGAAAGATGTGAATAATCAGTAGTAAGGTCAACATGTAATACAAAGGAACAGACAATGGACACACACACACACAAACTCAAACTTGCACATTCACCCAAGGAAACACCAACAGAGACAGCCTCAGAAAACACAGAAAGACATACACACACAGAAACACCCACAGAAAACACAGAAAGACATACATACACACCCTCACTGAGACATCCACAGAAAACACACAGACATACACACACCCTCACAGAGACACCCACAGAAAATACACACCCTCACAGAGACATCCACAGAAAACACAGACATACATACACACAGACACACCCTCACAGAGACATCCAGAGAAAATACACAAGACAAACACACGCCCACCCTCACAGAGACACCCATAGAAAAAGTTCAAAGACATATGCACACACCCTCACAGACATCCACAGAAAATGCACAAAGACATACACACCCACCCTCACAGAGATACCAACAGAAATAAAATACATACACACTCATAGAGACACAAACCAAAGCACAAAGACATAAACACAAATGCAGAAATTAAGAGATCACTTTTTAAAGAATCATATTTGTAAATGTGCAAACAAAAATAATTCTGTGAATTCAAAATTGCACATTAATGATCTGGGTAGATGGCTAGATGAAGAAAAGTACTTTTAAAAGGTTGACGTATGTTTGTTTGATATTTTCCCCATTTTCCCCAACCAAGAGCACCACTTCAAATATAGTGTACAAATGTTCCCATCTGTCAGCTGTACTTCTGGATTTTGAAAATGCTGTACTCTATATGGTCTTGGTGGAACCATAAGCTGTGGTACTCATACAATTAGATTTAAGCTTGTTGGTATGCATTTCAAAATTAAGTCAGCTGTAGAGTAAATTGAACAGTTTTAAGTTAACCTGTCTCATTTCCAACAATGAGCAATCTTAGTCTGAGAGTATAACATGTTATGCAGATGTAAAAATCTTAGATAAAATGCCTCCTTGTATCTGGAAAGTCCTTGCATAAAGGGGCAGTAAACTGGAATGTAATATATATAATTTGTGTATTGAGGAGGAAACATTTCTGCATGGTTTTAAATATAGAATTTCTACAGCATTGTCAAATAATCATAAATACACTGCTGCTAAAAAAAATGTGTTTTTATGGACCCCTGGCCCCACCATACAACTACTACCACACTGAAGTTACAATCTTAAATTGCACAAAGAAATAAAAACATTTGCTAAGTAATTCCTACCTCCTCTGCAAATGAAAGTGATCAGCCGTCTGACTCAGGCACACACTCTACAAACAAACTGCCAAGTCTGTCTCACACTGTGCATAGTGGTTTAGTGCACACTCAGAAATCCTCTCAAATGCTAATACTTTCCTCCTTGTAATAACATTTCACATGCTCAATTAGCACTCTGCTGTAGTACCCACTGGTGGCGGACAAAATAAAAAAAAAAAAAAATTTTTTTTTTTTTTTAGTTCTTGCCTCATGGGGCCCCCCTAGCCCATTGGGCCCCTGACAGGAGTCACCCCTGTCACCCCCTGATGGCGGCCCTGCCTGCATGGCCACGCAGGCGCTATCAGAATTACCGAAGCCTTCTCCTGTTTGATTCTGGCTACTAGCCGAGGGAGAAGAGGAAACGGTGGAAAGACATAAGCTAGACTGAAGGATCAAAGCGCTACTAGAGCATCTATCAATGCCGCCTTGGGGTCCCTGGACCTGGATCCGTAAAGGGGAAGTTTGGTGTTCTGACGGGACGCCATCAGACCCAATTCTGGAATGCCCCATAGCTGGGTCAGCTGAGCAAAAACCTCCGGGTGGAGTTCCCACTCCCCCGGGTGAAAAGTCTGGCGACTTAGAAAATCCGCCTCCCAGTTGTCTACTCCTGGGATGTGAATTGCAGATAGGTGGCAGGAGTGATCCTCCGCCCATTTGATGATCTTGGTTACTTCCTTCATCGCTAGGGAACTCTTTGTTCCCCCCTGATGATTGATGTACGCTACAGTCGTGATGTCCGACTGAAATCTGATGAATTTGGCCTCCGCTAGTTGAGGCCATGCCTGGAGCGTATTGAATAGCGCTCTCAGTTCCAAAATGTTTATCGGGAGAAGAGATTCTTCCCGAGACCATAGGCCCTGAGCTTTCAGGGATTCCCAGACCGCACCCCAGCCTAACAGACTGGCATCGGTCGTGACAATGATCCACTCCGGTCTGCGGATGCACATTCCCTGAGACAACCACCAGAGAAGAGAGTCTGATTTTCTAGTCCATTTGTATTTGAGGAGACAAATCTGCATAATCCCCATTTCACTGTTTGAGCATGCACAGTTGCAGTGGTCTGAGATGAATTCGGGCAAAAGGGACAACGTCCATTGCCGCAACCATTAATCCGACTACCTCCATGCACTGAGCCACAGAAGGCCGAGGAATGGAATGAAGAACTCGGCAAGTAGTTAAAAGCTTTGACTTCCTGACCTCTGTCAGAAATATTTTCATTTCTACCGAGTCTATTAGTGTTCCCAGGAAGGGAAACACTGTGAGCGGGGACAGAGAACTTTTTTCTACGTTCACCTTCCACCCGTGAGACCTTAGAAAAGCCAGAACAATGTCCGTATGAGCCTTGGCTCTGTGAAAAGACGACGCCTGTATTAAGATGTCGTCTAGGTAAGGTGCTACTGCAATGCCCCGCGGTCTTAGTACAGCTAGAAGGGACCCTAGCACCTTTGTGAAAATTCTGGGAGCGGTGGCCAACCCGAAAGGAAGGGCCACGAACTGGTAATGCGTGTCCAGAAAGGCGAACCTTAGGAACTGATGATGATCCTTGTGGATAGGAATATGTAGGTACGCATCCTTTAGATCCACGGTAGTCATATATTGACCTTCCTGGATCATCGGTAAGATTGTCCGAATGGTTTCCATTTTGAATGATGGAACTCTGAGGAATTAGATCCAGGATTGGCCTGAAAGTTCCTTCCTTTTTGGGAACTACGAACAGGTTTGAGTAAAAGCCCAGTCCTTGTTCTGCAATTGGAACTGGGTGTATCACACCCACAGCGCATATGAATAGACCGGTCCGGTCGCCAATGGCGAGTAAAAATTCCTGCGGGCAAGTAAAATTTACAGTTTACCAGCCCGGCTGGCGATCTCACCATTGGCAGCTTTGCACTATTTTTTGGGGGGCAAAATGTGTTCTTTTTTATTCATACTGCAGCCGCACTATTTCCCGCACTATTTTTGCAGCGCCTTAATACTACTACTAGCAATACTAGCGCAGCGCATTAATTCCATCTAGCTTGCGCAGCGCATTAATTTCCATCTAGCTTGCTTGTCCGTTGTTAGTGATGTCACATCAGGGCGTACAGTGTTTTTAGGGAGCATACGCACTTATTTGGGAGCATTGATACAAGCTTGTGTTCCGGATGATACATTGATGTCACAGCAAAGCTCCTCGTTAACGGCAGACACTTTATGTTTTGTGGGGCACCTTGTTAGCGATGTTGCAGCTGATGCATAATTTTGTATGGACTACAATAGCAGCGGAAATAATGAAAGAAAGTGCTACTCAGGTTTGCATTACTGTATATTTTTCTGACATATCGACCATGCTTCTGGAAGTTACCTTAGCAATGTCACAGCATACGCACTATTTTTTTGGGAGCAGAATACCGGTAGCAGACACTGCAGCTCAGGTACTGATAAATCCTGTTCCATTTCAAAGTGATGGCTATATGATGTGGCGCTATCTTAATAATGTCAGTGAACCATCAAAGAAGAAGAAGGTAGATGATGCAGAAAAGAGAGAAAGGGCCAGACAATATGAAAAGGAAAAGAGAGAGAGAGAGAGAGAGAGAGAGAGAGAGAGAGACAATTCAAATACAGCTGGATGATTAATGATAAGGGGGAAAAGAGAGAGTGGCTTGTGTACAACAGCTCAAAACAGATTATGCTATGTAGTGTATGCCAGGCATTTTCAAACAAACGGAATGCATTTGTGGAAGGTACCAGCACAATGAAACTTGAAGGTATTCGATCACATGAGCTTTCATCAGGGCATCTGTGGAGTGTCCAGTGTGAGTCAAACCGAAAATTAAAGCAGACTGAAACACCTGCTGGACAGGCAATCGCTACCATGACAAAGGCACAGACAGAGAAACTAAAACTACTGTTTCGCAACGCTCATCTCCTTGCCATTAAATCGAGGCCTTTCTCTGACTTTCCAGATTTGTGCAAGTAAGTAAAGTGTATGTTTTTATTTGTTTGGCTTTTCCCTAACTGTGTGCTTGGTTTATATTACTTTTTTATATCCCAAATGCTAATTTTTATCTCTTGACTATTTTGTTTCTACAGACTTGACAAAATGAAGGGTTTGGATGTGGGAGATACCTATCTTAATGCCATATCAGCACGGTCATTTGTACACTTTATTGCACAGGAAGAAAGAAAACATACAAAAAGAAAATATGCAGCTGCCAAGTTTGTTGCAGTCTTGTATGATGGTTCAGTTGATAGTGCAGTGGTGGAGGAAGAAATTATTTATGCTAGATTTGCAATAGAAGGCAAGGTACACACAAGATTTGTGGCTTTGCAGTCAGTTGAAAAGGCTGATGCTGAAACCATTTTTCAGGCAGTAAATGCAGCAGTTACACAACACCTTGACCAGTCGTGGAAGGAGAAACTAGTTGCAATAGGCCCTGATGGAGCAGCAGTGATGCTGGGAAAAAATGGAGTTGTGCAGAAGCTAAAAGGACAGAGAAAGCATGTTGTTGCAATTCACTGCATGAGTCACCGCTTGGAGCTCAGTGTCAGGGACACAGCAGCCAATAATGAGAGTCATCAGAAGTTAAAGGATCTACTTCTAGGGTTATATTTATTTTATCACAAGTCAGCACTCAACCGTGCAAATCTTAAGAACAGCTATGCTTCTTTGAAAATGAGGCCACTATTGCCTACACGAGCAGATGGGACACGATGGGTAGGCCACTTCTGGCATGCACTTGACCATTTCCTCAAAGGTTACAAAGCAATTATACAACATCTTGATCAGGTATGTAGACCTCTGCCCCTTCCCTCTGCTATCTCTATCTCTCCAGCCTTCCCTTGCTTTCTCCCCATGTCTCTCAAGCCCCCTTTCTCTCCCTCCATTTCACCCTCCCCACTCCTGTTCCTCCCTATCTGTCCCTTTCCCCCTACCTCTTATTCCTTTTATCTCTCCTGTGCTGCTGTCATTCACTCTCTCTGCCTTTCTCTGGCTCTCCCTCCCTCTCTGTCTCTCAAAATTGAGAAACCAAATCCCAGAGAGAGAGAGAGAGAGAGAGAGAGAGAGAGAGAATAAAAAATGAGAGATAAGCAGGGCAATTATGTATTGTATACTACTTTATTTCTAGGTCCAATCTCCTGATGCAAAAGGTGTGAGAGGAGAACAGCAAGCAAAGGCCAGATGCTTTTACAGAGCTGCTACAAGTCTGTCAATGGTCCAGTATGCTTGTTTCATGTATGATGTGCTTTTACAGCTATGCAACTTGTCCAACACTCTTCAGAACCGAAATGCAAGTGTTGCAGATGTACACAACAGTTTGGAAGTGACAAAAAAAATACTGATCGCTCTGAAAGAGAGGTATGTACTTTTTTTGTTTTGTTCTATAAGAGGTTTTGTTCTTATGTTTATATATGTTCCAGGCCTGTACCTGGGTCACTTCTTCATTCTATTCAGTATGATAAAGAAGGCACAGCAAGGTTTGAAGGAGTTTAGTTGAAAGGAAAGAATGATGCCTTCAAGAGTTCAAAAAAGAAGTTTCTGGAAGCAATACAGTCCAGCTTTGAAGATCGCTTTGAAGACATTGAAGGAGTTCTTCAGGCAACATCGGTGACATCCTTCAAAACATGGCCTGACAAAGAAAACTCAGAAGGTATTTCTACATTTAAAATGTAATTAGAGATGTTCTCTAATCATGTAAAATATTATTAGGACATATTAAACAAAAATATATGAATTACATATATTTTGTTTAATATGAAATATATGAATATTACATATATTTTGTTTAATATGTCCTAATTAGTATAGTTTATTTTAGTAGAGCAAAACAAATATGCATCAAACATGTTTGCAAGGAATTTCTTGTTTTCTTTCTTCCAGACTTTGGCAATGAAGACATTGTAACTCTGACCAGTCAGTTTCAACCAGTACTAGAGGCACAGGGTGTTAGTTGTAGGGAAATAGTGAATGAATGGACAGTTCTTAAGACTAGTTTGTATAACAAGAATGACTGGGAGAAGAAGCTGAAAACGGTCACCTGGCCTGAACTCAACAGAGAATTCGGAGATAAATGTGGCCATCTTCTGAGTTTGATGGACTTGATCCTAACCTTGCCAGTCAGCACATCAGAATGTGAAAGAGGCTTTTCCAAAATGAAGATGATCAAAAGTGATTGGCGCTCCTCCCTCATAACTTCAACATTGTCAGATTTTATGATTGTAAACCTTCATTCTGCACCAGTAGATCAATTTGATCCAAGTGATGCAGTAAGGCATTGGGCAACAGCAGGACCAAGAAAGAGAAATGTCACATACAAAAGGTCTACAAATGAAACATCAAATTTAGTAATTGCTGAGGTTGCAGAGGTTCCAATCCCTTTTGATCATCTTGAAAATGATGAGGAGCAAGCAGAAGAGTTTGAGGTGTCAAGACTTAATGAGGTTTATGATTGTGAGTTGAACTTCCCAGAGCACTCTGACTCAGATTGACATCTGTTAACAGTTTCAACAATGTTTCATGTGCAGCATAGATCAGTTACTTTCTGTATTGACTTCAATACAATGGCGGAGGCTCAGTTACTAATTTTATTTTCACATTTGCTTAAAATATATCAATACTAGTTCACTAAAAGTATAATTTTGCACTATTCCATAGTTCAATGATTGTATAATTGGACCAATGTCAGGAATGTATACAAAAATAAAGAATACAGGTTTGTGAGATTTTAACAACAAGGTGTCTTTTGTCCTTTTTAATGTATAATGTACACATATGCAGAATGCGCACGGGCGAGTAAATTTTCCTGCGGGCTGGTAATTTTTTGCAGTTACTCGCCCGATGTTTCTTAAGTTTTTGGGTAATCATAGGCCCTGCACCCATCTTTAGAAGATCTTCTACACAGCGTAAGAACGCTTGTTTCTTTGTCTGGTCTGAAGACAAACGAGAAATGTGGAACCTTCCCCTTGGAGAAGAGTCCTTGAATTCTAGAAGATACCCCTGAGCAACAATTTCTAATGCCCAGGGATCTGGAACATCTCTTGCCCAAGCCTGAGCAAAGAGAGAAAGTCTGCCCCCTACCAGATCCGGTCCCGGATCGGGGGCTACCCCTTCGTGCTGTCTTAGTAGCAGCTGCAGGCTTCTTGGCCTGTTTACCCTTGTTCCAGCCCTGCAAAGGTTTCCAGGTTGCCTTGGGCTGTGAAGTTACCCTCTTGCTTTGCGGTCGCAGAGGTTGAAGCAGGACCGCTCCTAAAGTTGCGAAAGGAACGAAAATTAGCCTTGTTTTTAGCCTTAAAAGGCCTATCTTGCGGGAGGGCATGGCCCTTGCCCCCAGTGATATCCGAAATAATCTCTTTCAATTCGGGCCCGAAAAGGGTCTTTCCCTTGAAAGGAATATTCAGTAACTGTCTTAGACGACACATCGGCCGACCATGATTTAAGCCAAAGCGCTCTGCGCGCCATAATGGCAAAACCAGAATTTTTCGCCGCTAACTTAGCTAGTTGAAAAGCGGCATCTGTGATAAAAGAATTAGCCAGCTTTAACGCCTTAATTCTATCCATAATTTCGTCATATGAGGTCTCCGTCTGGAGCGACTCCTCCAGCGCCTCAAACCAGAAAGCCGCTGCAGTAGTTACAGGAATAATGCAGGCAATAGGTTGGAGAAGGAAACCTTGTTGAACAAATATTTTCTTTAGTAAACCTTCTAATATTTTATCCATAGGATCTTTGAACGCACAACTTCTTCAATTGGTATGGTTGTGCGCTTAGCTAGGCTTGAAACTGCCCCCTCTACCTTAGGGACCGTCTGCCATGCGTCCCGCCTGGGATCAGTAATGGGGAACATTTTCTTAAAGAAAGGGGGGGGGGACACGACAAAGGGTACACCTGGTCTCTCCCACTCCCTATCCACAATATCCACCACCCTCTTCGGGATCGGAAACGCATCAGTGTATACAGGGACTTCTAGATATTTGTCCATTTTACACAATTTCTCAGGGACCACCATGGGGTCACAATCATTCAGCGTAGCTAATAACTTCTTAAGCAGCATGCGGAGGTGTTCCAGCTTAAATTTAAACGCTAAGGAATCTGATTCCGCCCGCTGAGAAACCTTTCCAGTGTCAGAAATTTCTCCCTCGGACAGCACATCCCTCACCGACACTTCAGAGTGTTGTGAGGGTACAACAGATAAATCCTCCAAAGCTTCTGATTGCTCATCCTCTGTTCTCAAAACTGAGCTATCACGCTTTTTAGGAAAAACTGGCAGTTTGGATAAAAATGCTGCAAGGGAATTATCCATGACTGCTGCTAATTGTTGTAAGGTAATAGGGGCCAATGCGCTAGAGGTACTAGGCATCGCTTGCGCGGGCGTAACTGGTGTCGACACATGGGGAGAGGAAGGAGGACTATCCTCATTACCTTCCGTTAAAGAATCATCTTGGGCTACATTTTTAAGTGTCACTGCATGGTCTTTAAAATGTTTAGATACCTTAGCACACTTTAAACACAAATGTAAAGGGGGTACCGCCATGGCTATTAAACACATAGAACAAGGTCTATCTGTAGGCTCAGACATGTTAAACAGACTTAGACAGCACTCAAATATAATAAAATACAATTTTTTTTTAAAACGGTACTGTGCCTTTAAATAATAAAAAGCGCACACTTTTTTACTAAATCTCCAAAAATCATCCAATCTTTATGAAATTTTCACCATATGATCCTAATGCTTTGAAATGATTGCACAGTAAATTTCAAGTCAATTAACCCCTTACTGCCCAAACCGGAGCAAATTAAAGCTGGCAATCGGTTAGCAAACTACAGCACCATGCCACAGCCTCTGCTGTGGCCCTACCTTCCTTGGGGATTAGTTTTGATCGAAAATAAGCCTCTCTGAAGTCCTCAGATAATCTCTGGACTCTTCACATGGAGATGCATGAAGCTGTCTGTAAAATCAACTGCGCAACTGAGGCGCGAATTTCAGGCCCCCTCCCTCTTCACTCTGGAGATGTGGGGCCTTCCCAAGCCAAAATAGGTGTCTAAATAGATGCCATGCGGAATAAACCCCAAAAAAGTGTTTCAAATGTAATATAAACTTGTATAAATATCAGATTTTTGCAAAAAAATAATCGATTGCCCCTGAACAGTGTCCACCAGTGTTTGAGCCCTTTCAAATAAGCCTTCCTTCTATACTAAGTCTCAGAATATGGCTTACCTTTCCCACATGGGGATTCTTGTCCGTCTTCTAGCATTACTAAGTCTTGACTAGAAAAAATGACTGAAACATACCTTAAAGCAGTTAAGCCTGCAAACTGTTCCCCCCAACTGAAGTTTTCTGGTACTCAACAGTCCTGTGTGGGAACAGCAATGGATTTTAGTTACAACATGCTAAAATCATTTTCCTCTCAGCAGAAATTTTCATCACTTTCTGCCACAGAGTAAATAGTACAAACTGGCACTATTTTAAAATAACAAACTCTTGATTGAAGAAATAAAAACTACAAATCTAACACCACATTCACTTTACCCTCCCGTGGAGATGCCACTTGTTAGAGCGGCAAAGAGAATGACTGGGGGGGGCGGAGCCTGAGGGGGAGCTATATGGACAGCTCTGCTGTGTGCTCTCTTTGCCACTTCCTGTAGGGAATGAGAATATCCCACAAGGATGAATCCGTGGACTGGATACACCATGTAAGAGAAATACAGATTATATTACAATAGATAAATTCTTACATTTATACACTTCAAGGTGTATTAGAGATACGGTCTATTAATTCACAACAAAGATCTTATCGTGACACACACACACAGAAAAAAAAAGGTTCCCCTCCCATCTCTCTCCTACCGTCTAACATCTCTTCTATCTGTATATCTGAATTATACTAATTCTTAAATACACCACCCTAGCCAGATAGCTAGAAAGTGACCCGCATAAATATTTTGTTGAACATAATCTGATTTAAGAGGTTTCACTAATTGAATGTTATTTGTAAAGGTTTTAATTACCCCTACCCATTTACTGAAAAAAACGTTTCAACTGAAAATTATTAGGGTTCTGTATATAATAATTGTTCTAGGTTAAGATGTATGACCAACATTTTCTTGAACTTGGGTGCCTGTGAGGCTTTCCATGTCCTTACTATAACATTTCGAGCTAGCAGTATTAGTCTTGTAGTTTTTACAGTCTGCTGAATATTTAACTAGAAAAGGAAAAGAAAAAAATCATGACATGTTGTGGCGAAACAAAGCCCAGTTAAAGAACTTTGTTCAGCCAATAGTTTACTTTACACCAGAATTAAGCGATTTTGGGACAGGACCAAAAGCAATGTTAAATGTCTGCATGTTCTGCACTACATCTCGTACAATTGGTCAATTTGTTAAACAACTTTATATGAGATTCTTGCCACGATGTCGACACCCAGTGATTATTGATCCCTTTTAAAGGGAGATAAAACCCAATTTTTTTTCTTTCATGATTCAGATAGAAAAGTACTTTTGCCATTTATTTTGCAAGTATTACCCTTTTTTCGAGTTCAAGATGTTGTAAAAGGGGGAAATATTATATATACCTTCTTGGAATAACTTAAATTTACCAGAAAGCAATCATAATGGCCAGTCAGAACTATATTTATTTTTCAATTCTGTAATAAAGTGCCTAATCTGAAAATATGCACACAAAAAAAAAAAATCTTTATTGGGTAATCCAAATTTTAGAGGAATACTATTGAATGATTCCATTGTTAGGTCAGGCATCACAAATTGTTTGACCGATCTTAGGCCCTTATTTCCCCACTCTTCAAACACCTTGTAAGTGAAACCGGGTGCAAATTCAGGGTTACCCCTGATTGGTAGAAATTCAGTAACAAAATTGACTATTTTAATCTCGAAGTTTAGGGAATAAAATGATTTTAACATAATGCGTGCCCGTAAGGGAGATTGGTAAACTCATCCAGTCATCCAACTTCCTCTTACATTTTCTGAAGAATTTGGATACATTTAAATCATACCATTCTTGGGGATTCTTACTTGATAGTATACCCAAATAACAATTCATGTAAGAACTTACCTGATAAATTAATTTCTTACACAGTGGCAAGAGTCAATGAGATAGTGACGTATGGGACATAGATTTTTACCAGGAGGGGGCAAAGTTTCCTAAAACTCAAAATATCTATAAATATACCTCCCACCACACACATACTTCAGTTTTAACATATAGCCAAGTAGTGAGGTGTAAAACAGAGTAAAAAAACATACAAAAAAGATGAACTGGAAAAAAATAATGTGCTTTTATACCAAAAAATCATAACCACCAAAAAAAGGGTGGGTCTCATGGACCCCTATGAAAGAAATGAATTTATCAGGTAAGTTCTTACATAAATTGTTTTCTTTTATGTAAGAGTCCATGAGCTAGTGACATATGGGTAACAATACCCAAGATGTGGAAATCCACAGAGTCACTAGAGAGGGAGGGATAAAATAAAAACAGCTACTTCCGCCAAAAAAATTAAATCCAAATAATTAAGTTTTCTTGAATTTAAAAAAACTCAAATCATAGGCAAAAAGAATCAAACGGAGACAGCTGCCTGAAGAAGTTTTCTACCAAAGACTGCTTTTGAAGAAGCAAATACGTCAAAATGGTAAAATTTTGTAAATGTATGCAAAGAAGACCAAGTTACTGCTTTGCAAATCTGATCAACTGAAGCTCCATTCATGAAAGCCCAAGAAGTGGCAACTGATCTGGTAGAATGAGCTGTAAATCTCTAAGGCGGAGACTGCCCCGCCTCCAAATAAGTCTTGTGAATCAAAAGTTATAACCAAGATGCCAAAGAAATGTCTAGAGCTGCAACAACTAATCGTCATAATCGATAATAATCGATTATGAAAATAGTTGTCAACGAATCTCATAATCGATTAGTTGGTTGGCAATTAGTTGGTCTGTGCACAACACCCGCTGCTTTACTCTGATGAGCTCCTGCACTTGGTATTGCGTTTTATGGTTATGCCCTTAGCCTAAAGGACATCTACAGACATTTACTTTTCACTTTTTCAGGACAGTATAAGTTTACAACTACTCCTGGCTTATGTGCAACCCAGATATAATAGTCCATCATTTGGATTGTTTATATTAAATCAGGTAATTTGGGACTATGCTTTGCATTATATAGTGCTGAGCTTGTTATTTACACCTAGCCCATAGATTGATGGGAGTTATAACAGGGCTTTGTCCTGTTATTAATATATATTCCTTAACGCTTTTTATTTTTTTGTAAATTGTGATAATGTGTACCAGATTCAACCTTTATAAGAATATCTCTTATTTTTAGAGCGGACTAGATATTTTCCCCTAACCTTTATAGCTTGTTATTTACCATTGCATATAGATATTCAAGATTTTTTTTTTGTTAGACTGAAATCCAGGCTTACTTTATTGAGAGGCCCCTTGCCAAGGTGGAAAACACTTTGTATTGGTGAAGAGCTAACACAGATAAATATTCCACTTTGGCAAAATTGGCAAAACCCTACTTATGCATCTCAAGCACCTCAACACCATCGGAGTGCCTCTTCTCTGCTGCAGGAAATATAGCTGCAAACAGAGAACCAGCCTTAGCCAGGAACATGTCGAGATTTTTGCATTTCAATGCAAAGTTTCTGAAAGAGTGAATAACAGAATGTTAAAAACAGTGATAGAGCTAGAAACAGGTAGACTAACTCTTTTCAAACAGTTTGTGGTTTTGTTTTACTTAATTATAAAACTGTGCTCTGCTGCTTAAAAATTGGACAAACAGTTGTGTTAACGTAAAGTTTTAGTCTGAAGTTTATATTTGTAACACTCAGTATGTAGATTTTATTTAAAATGTAGGAAACTATTATTGATTCTTTTTTTATCCAATTAGTCGATTAATCGAAAAAATAATCGGCCGATTAATCGATTATGAAAATAATCGTTAGTTGCAGCCCTAGAAATGTCAGAGGCATTCTGACCTTTCCTGGAACCAGAGAAAATAACAAATAGACTAGAAGACTTTCTGAAATCCTTAGTAGCTTCAACATAGTATTTCAAAGCTCTTACCACATCCAAAGAATGTAGAGATCTTTCAAGAGAATTCTTCGGATTAAGACACAAAGAAGGAACAACAATTTCCCCACTAATGTTGTTAGAATTCACAACTTTAGGCAAAAACTTAAACAAAGTCTGTAAAACCACTTTATCTTGACGAAATATCAGATGAGACTCACAAGAAAGAGCCGACAATTCAGAAACTCTTCTAGCAGAAGAGATAGCCAAAAGAAATAACACTTTCCAAGAAAGTAGTTTAATATTCAAAGAATGCATAGGTTCAAAAGGAGGAGCCTGCAAAACCCTTAAAACCAAATTAAGACTCCAAGGAGGAGAAATGGACTTAACAGGTTTGATACGAACCAAAGCCTGAACAAAACAGTGAATATCAGGAAGTTTAGCAATCTTTCTATGAAATAAGACAGAAAGAGAAGAGATTTGTCCCTTCAAAGTATTTGCAGACAAACCCTTATCCAAACCATCCTGAAGAAACTGTAAAATCCGAGGAATTCTAAAAGAATGCCAAGAAAATTTATGACAGGAGCACCATGAAATATAGGTTTTCCAAACCCGATAAATCTTCCTCGAAACAGACTTACGAGCCTGTAACATAGTGTCAATTACTGACCTAGAGAAATATCTATGACTAAGAACTAAACGTTCAATTTCCATGCCTTCAAATTTAGAGATTTGAGATCCTGATGGAAAAACGGCCCTTGACACAGAAGGCCTGGACTTAAAGGAAGTGGCCAAGGCTGGCAACTGGACATCCGGACAAGATCCGCATACCAGAACCTGTGAGGCCATGCAGGTGCTATCAGAAACACATGAGATTGTTCCATTATGATCTTGGAAATCACCCTTGGGAGAAGAACTAGAGGTGGAAAAATGTTAGAAGGTTGGTAGAGCCATATAACTGCTAAAGCATCCACCATCTCTGCCTGAGGATCCTTGGATCTGGAAAGATATCTGGGAAGTTTCTTGTTTAAATGAGAAGCCATCAGATCTATTTCTGGAAGACCGAACATCTGTACAATCTGATGAAACATCTGGATGGAGAGAGCACTCCCCTGGATGCAAAGTCTGACGACTGAGATAATCCGCTTCTCAATTGTCTACACCTGGAATATGAATCGCAGAAATTAGACAAGAGTTGGACTCCGCCCCAAAAAAGTAAACAAGATACTTCCTTCATTGATAAAGAACTGTGAGTCCCTCCATGATTATTGACATATGCCACTGTTGTGATATTGTCTGTCTGAAAATGAATGAAGAGTTCTCTCTTTAATAGAGGCCAAGCCTGAAGAGCTCTGAAGATATCACAGAGTTCTAAAATGTTGATTGGTAACCTCGCCTCGAGGTTTCCAAACTCCTTGTGCTGTCAGAGACCCCCAGACAGCTCCCCAACCCGTAAGACTTGCATCTGTTGAGATCAGTGTCCAGGAAGGATGAACAAACAAGGCCCCTTTAATAATCCGATGATGGTCCAACCACCAAGACAGAGAGTTGAATGTTTTTTAAGTATATCAATTATGATATCAGAGTATAATCCCTGCACCATTGATTCAGCATGCAAAGCTGCAGAGGTCTCATATGAAAACGAGCAAAGAGGATCGTGTCCGATGCTGCAGTCATAAGACCTAAAACTTCCATGCACATAGCCACTGTAGGGAATGTTTGAGACTGAAGGTTTAGACAAGCTAAAACCAATTTAATTTGCCTCTTGTCTTCCAAGATAACAATTTAATGTCAACGGAATACAGAGGCTCAAACGGAACATGTTGCAAAATCTGAATAATAAGATTTAGGCTCCAAGGAGGAGCCCGAGATCTAAACACAGGTCTGATCCTAATCAGAGCCTTAACAAAAGACTGCACGTCTGGAAGCTCAGACAGTCTCTTGTGCAATAAAACCGACAGAGCCGAAATCTGTCCCCTCAGGAAACTAGCAGAATGGCCCTTCTCCACCCCATCCTGGAGAAAAACATAATTTATGCTTACCTGATAAATTCCTTTCTTCTGTAGTGTGATCAGTCCACGGGTCATCATTACTTCTGGGATATTACTCCTCCCCAACAGGAAGTGCAAGAGGATTCACCCAGCAGAGCTGCATATAGCTCCTCCCCTCTACGTCACTCCCAGTCATTCGACCAAGGACCAACGAGAAAGGAAAAGCCAAGGGTGAAGTGGTGACTGGAGTATAAATTAAAAAATATTTACCTGCCTTAAAAACAGGGCGGGCCGTGGACTGATCACACTACAGAAAAAAGGAATTTATCAGGTAAGCATAAATAATGTTTTCTTCTGTTAAGTGTGATCAGTCCACGGGTCATCATTACTTCTGGGATACCAATACCAAAGCAAAAGTACACGGATGACGGGAGGGATAGGCAGGCTCTTTATACAGAAGGAACCACTGCCTGAAGAACCTCTCTCCCAAAAATAGCCTCCGATGAAGCAAAAGTGTCAAATTTGTAAAATTTGGAAAAAGTATGAAGCGAAGACCAAGTTGCAGCCTTGCAAATCTGTTCAACAGAGGCCTCATTCTTGAAGGCCCAAGTGGAAGCCACAGCTCTAGTAGAATGAGCTGTAATTCTTTCAGGAGGCTGCTGTCCAGCAGTCTCATAAGCTAAACGAATTATGCTACGAAGCCAAAAAGAAAGAGAGGTAGCGGAAGCTTTTTGACCTCTCCTCTGCCCAGAGTAAATGACAAACAGAGAAGACGTTTGTCGAAATTCCTTAGTTGCCTGTAAGTAAAATTTTAGAGCACGGACTACATCCAGGTTGTGCAGTAGACATTCCTTCTTTGAAGAAGGATTTGGGCATAAAGAAGGAACAACAATCTCTTGATTGATATTCCTGTTAGTAACTACCTTAGGTAAGAACCCAGGTTTAGTACGCAGGACTACCTTATCCGAATGAAAAATCAAATAAGGAGAATCACAATGTAAGGCTGATAATTCAGAGACTCTTCGAGCCGAGGAAATAGCCATTAAAAATAGAACTTTCCAAGATAACAACTTTATATCAATGGAATGAAGGGGTTCAAACGGAACGCCCTGTAAAACATTAAGAACAAGGTTTAAACTCCATGGTGGAGCAACAGTTTTAAACACAGGCTTAATCCTGGCCAAAGCCTGACAAAAAGCCTGGACGTCAGGAACTTCTGACAGACGTTTGTGTAACAGAATGGACAGAGCTGAGATCTGTCCCTTTAATGAACTAGCAGATAAACCCTTTTCTAAACCTTCTTGTAGAAAAGACAATATCCTAGGAATCCTAACCTTACTCCAAGAGTAACCTTTGGATTCACACCAATATAGGTATTTACGCCATATCTTATGGTAAATCTTTCTGGTAACAGGTTTCCTAGCCTGTATTAAGGTATCAATAACTGACTCAGAAAACCCACGTCTTGATAAAATCAAGCGTTCAATTTCCAAGCAGTCAGCTTCAGAGAAGTTAGATTTTGATGTTTGAAGGGACCCTGTATCAGAAGGTCCTGTTTCAGAGGTAGAGACCAAGGTGGACAGGATGACATGTCCACCAGGTCTGCATACCAAGTCCTGCGTGGCCACGCAGGTGCTATTAGAATCACTGATGCTCTCTCTTGTTTGATTCTGGCAATCAATCGAGGAAGCAACGGGAAGGGTGGAAACACGTAAGCCATCCTGAAGTCCCAAGGTGCTGTCAGAGCATCTATCAGGACTGCTCCTGGATCCCTGGATCTGGACCCGTAACGAGGAAGCTTGGCGTTCTGTCGAGACGCCATGAGATCTATCTCTGGTTTGCCCCAACGTCGAAGTATTTGGGCAAAGACCTCCGGATGAAGTTCCCACTCCCCCGGATGAAAAGTCTGACGACTTAAGAAATCCGCCTCCCAGTTCTCCACTCCCGGGATGTGGATTGCTGACAGGTGGCAAGAGTGAGACTCTGCCCAGCAAATTATCTTTGATACTTCCATCATAGCTAGGGAGCTTCTTGTCCCTCCCTGATGGTTGATGTAAGCTACAGTCGTGATGTTGTCCGACTGAAACCTGATGAACCCCCGAGTTGTCAACTGGGGCCAAGCCAGGAGGGCATTGAGAACTGCTCTCAATTCCAGAATGTTTATTGGCAGGAGACTCTCCTCCTGACTCCATTGTCCCTGAGCCTTCAGAGAATTCCAGACGGCACCCCAACCTAGAAGGCTGGCGTCTGTTGTTACAATTGTCCAGTCTGGTCTGCTGAATGGCATCCCCCTGGACAGGTGTGGCCGAGAAA
This sequence comes from Bombina bombina, assembly GCF_027579735.1. Lineage (NCBI taxonomy): Eukaryota > Metazoa > Chordata > Amphibia > Anura > Bombinatoridae > Bombina > Bombina bombina. The sequence continues at coordinate 564,772,640 of NC_069501.1, read as the reverse complement.
GCCACCATAGAAGAGAATTTCTGGTCTCTTGATCCAGATTCAGAGAAGGGGATAAGTCTGAGTAATCCCCATTCCACTGACTTAGCATGCACAGTTGCAGTGGTCTGAGGTGTAAGCGTGCAAAGGGTACTATGTCCATTGCCGCTACCATTAAGCCGATTACCTCCATGCATTGAGCCACTGACGGGTGTTGAATGGAATGAAGGGTGCGGCAAGCACTTTGAAGTCTTGTTAGCCTGTCCTCTGTCAGGTAAATCTTCATTTCTACAGAATCTATAAGAGTCCCCAGGAAGGGAACTCTTGTGAGTGGAACGAGTGAACTTTTCTTTTCGTTCACCTTCCATCCATGTGACCTTAGAAATGCCAGCACTAACTCTGTATGAGACTTGGCAGTTTGAAAGCTTGAAGCTTGTATCAGAATGTCGTCTAGGTATGGAGCTACCGAGATTCCCCGCGGTCTTAGTACCGCCAGAAGAGCACCCAGAACCTTTGTGAAGATTCTTGGAGCTGTAGCCAATCCGAATGGAAGAGCCACAAACTGGTAATGCCTGTCTAGGAAGGCAAACCTTAGGTACCGATAATGATCTTTGTGAATCGGTATGTGAAGGTAAGCATCTTTTAAATCTACAGTGGTCATGTACTGACCCTCTTGGATCATAGGTAAAATTGTCCGAATAGTCTCCATCTTGAACGATGGAACTCTTAGGAATTTGTTTAGGATCTTTAAGTCCAGGATTGGTCTGAAAGTTCCCTCTTTTTTGGGAACCACAAACAGATTTGAGTAAAACCCCTGTCCCTGTTCCGATCGTGGAACTGGATGGATTACTCCCATTAACAAGAGCTCTTGTACGCAGCGTAGAAACGCCTCTTTCTTTGTCTGGATTGTTGACAATCTTGACAGATGAAATCTCTCTCTTGGAGGAGAGTATTTGAAGTCCAGAAGGTATCCCTGAGATATTATCTCTAGCGCCCAGGGATCCTGAACATCTCTTGCCCAAGCCTGGACGAAGAGAGAAAGTCTGCCCCCCACTAGATCCGATCCCGGATCGGGGGCCCTCAATTCATGCTGTTTTAGGGGCAGCAGCAGGTTTCCTAGTCTGCTTGCCCTTGTTCCAGGACTGGTTAGGTTTCCAGCCTTGTCTGTAGCGAGCAACAGCTCCTTCCTGTTTTGGTGCAGAGGAAGTTGATGCTGCTCCTGCTTTGAAATTACGAAAGGAACGAAAATTAGACTGTCTAGTCTTGGCTTTGGCCTGAGGCAGGGAATGGCCTTTACCTCCTGTAATGTCAGCGATAATCTCTTTCAACCCGGGCCCGAATAAGGTCTGCCCTTTGAAAGGTATATTAAGCAATTTAGACTTAGAAGTAACATCAGCTGACCAGGATTTTAGCCACAGCGCCCTGCGTGCCTGAATGGCGAATCCTGAATTCTTCGCCGTAAGTTTAGTAAGATGTACTACGGCCTCCGAAATGAATGAATTAGCTAGTTTAAGGACTCTAAGCCTGTCCGTAATGTCGTCCAGAGTAGCTGAACCAATGTTCTCTTCCAGAGACTCAATCCAGAATGCCGCTGCAGCCGTGATCGGCGCAATGCATGCAAGGGGTTGCAATATAAAACCTTGTTGAACAAACATTTTCTTAAGGTAACCCTCTAACTTTTTATCCATTGGATCTGAAAAAGCACAGCTATCCTCCACCGGGATAGTGGTACGCTTAGCTAAGGTAGAAACTGCTCCCTCCACCTTAGGGACCGTTTGCCATAAGTCCCTTGTGGTGGCGTCTATTGGAAACATTTTTCTAAATATCGGAGGGGGTGAGAACGGCACACCGGGTCTATCCCACTCCTTAGTAACAATTTCAGTAAGTCTCTTAGGTATAGGAAAAACCTCAGTACTCGTCGGTACCGCAAAATATTTATCCAACCTACACATTTTCTCTGGTATTGCAACTGTGTTACAATCATTCAGAGCCGCTAACACCTCCCCTAGTAATACACGGAGGTTTTCCAGTTTAAATTTAAAATTTGAAATATCTGAATCCAGTCTGTTTGGATCAGAACCGTCACCCACAGAATGAAGTTCTCCGTCCTCATGTTCTGCCACCTGTGACGCAGTGTCTGACATGGCCCTAATATTATCAGATCCGAGAGGGTCAGAGTGATCACGCTTACCTCTTAGTTCTGGTAATTTAGCCAAAACCTCAGTCATAACAGTAGCCATATCCTGTAATGTGATTTGTAATGGCCGCCCAGATGTACTCGGCGCTACAATATCACGCACCTCCCTCTGAGCGGGAGATGTAGGTACTGACACGTGAGGCGAGTTAGTCGGCATAACTCTCCCCTCGTTGTTTGGTGAAATTTGTTCAATTTGTACAGATTGACCTTTATTTAAAGTAGCATCAATACAGTTAGTACATAAATTTCTATTGGGCTCCACTTTGGCATTGCAACAAATGACACAGGTATCATCCTCTGAATCAGACATGTTTAACACACTAGCAAATAAACTTGCAACTTGGAAATACAATTCAATTAGAATAATATTAAAACGTATTGTGCCTTTAAGAAGCACAGAAGATCTATGACAGTTGAAAATTAATAAATTGAAACAGTTATAGCCTCAATCCTTGTAAACAACACAACTTTAGCAAAGGTTTAATCCCATTAGCAAAGATAACAAATTCTGAAAGCAGGAAACAAATTACAGAATAAACGTTTTTTATCTCAGTCAAACTATAATTCTCACAGCTCTGCTGAGAGAAATTACCTCCCTCAAAATAAGTTTTGAAGACCCCTGAGCTCTGTAGAGATGAACCGGATCATGCAGGGAATACGAGTTGCTGACTGAAATATTTGATGCGTAGTAAAAGCGCCAAAAAACGGCCCCTCCCCCTCACACACAGCAGTGAGGGAGAACAGAAACTGTCAGAAAACAGATTAAGCAACTGCCAAGTGGAAAAATAGTGCCCAAACATTTATTCACTCAGTACCTCAGCAAATGAAAACGATTTTACATTCCAGCAAAAACGTTAAACATAATCTCTAGTTATTAAACAGCTTTATGTATTTCTTACAGTGTAATTCTAGTGAAGTACCATTCCCCAGAATACTGAAGTGTAAAGTATACATACATGACATTATATCGGTATGGCAGGATTTTCTCATCAATTCCATTGTCAGAAAATAAGAACTGCTACATACCTCTATGCAGATTCATCTGCCCGCTGTCCCCTGATCTGAAGTTTACCTCTCCTCAGATGGCCGAGAAACAGCAATATGATCTTAACTACTCCGGCTAAAATCATAACAAAAACTCTGGTAGATTCTTCTTCAAACTCTGCCAGAGAGATAATAACACACTCCGGTGCTATTTTAAAATAACAAACTTTTGATTGAAGATATAAAACTAAGTATAATCACCATAGTCCTCTCACACATCCTATCTAGTCGTTGGGTGCAAGAGAATGACTGGGAGTGACGTAGAGGGGAGGAGCTATATGCAGCTCTGCTGGGTGAATCCTCTTGCACTTCCTGTTGGGGAGGAGTAATATCCCAGAAGTAATGATGACCCGTGGACTGATCACACTTAACAGAAGAAAGATAAGATCCTGGCAACCTTAACTCTGTGCCAGGAAAAACCACACTCTTCACACCAGAATAAGTAGGTCCTCCACACCTAGTGGCAGATACGCTGAGTAACTAGTTTACGAGCTTGAATAACAGTTTCAATGACACTCTCAGAGAAACCTCTCTTGGCTAAGACTAAGCGTTCAATCTCCACGCAGTCAGCCTCAGAGAATCTAGATTTTGATGAACAAATGGACCTTGTATCAGCAGGTCTCTGCGACAAGGTAACTTCCACGGAGAAAATGAGGACATCCCCACTAGATCCGTGAACCACGACCTTCGCGGACCACGATGAAGCAATCACGATGATTAATACCCGCTCCTTCTTGATGCGGGCCACCACTTGTGGAAGAAGCGGTAATGGAGGAAAGAGATATATGAGTTTGAACCTCCAGGGCACTGCTAGTGCATCTATTAGATCCACTTGGGGATCCCTCGACCCGTACCTGGGTAGCTTGGTATTGAGACGGGACGCCATGAGATCTATCTCCAGCGTCCCCACTAGCTGCATATTTCTGCCAACACCTCGGGATGGAGAGACCATTTCCCTGGATGAAAGGATTGCCTGCTGAAAAAATATCAGCCTCCCAGTTGTCCACACACAGAATGTGGATTGCTGACAGCAAACAGCAGTGGGCCTCCGCCCACTCCAGAATCTGAGATACTTCCTTCATTACCAAGGAACTTCTCGTTCCCCCTGATGGTTGATGTAAGCTGATGTTATATTGTCTGAATGGAGTCAGATAAACTGGGACGAACTCAGAAGTGGACAAGCCTTCAAGAGTGATTCTCTCGACCGGCTGTCTAATACAATCTGTTGAGACAGATCTGAATGATTGCCATTCCACTGCCTCAGCGTGCACAGTTGTAAAGGCTAAAAGAGCCCCTAAAACCGTTGTAAAGATTCTTGGAGCAGTAGCTAGGCCAAACAGAAGGTCAATGAAAAGGAAGTGCTGGTCCAAGAATGCAAACCTCAGGAACTGAAAGTGTTTTCTGTGGATTGAAACATTAAAGTAAGCGTCCTTCAGATCTATAGTGGTCATAAACTGTCCTTCCTGAATTAAAGGAAGGATGGACCTTATCGTCTCCATCTTGAAGGAATGTACACTGAGAAATTTGTTTAAGCACTTTAGGTCCTGAATTGGGCGGAAAGTTCCCTCCTTCTATGGGACCACGAAAACCCCAAACCTCTTTCTTCGATAGGCACCGGGACAACAACTCCTAAGGAGAATAGATCCCGAACGCATCATAGAAAGGCATCCATCTTTTCTGGTCTGGTAGACAGATTCGAGAGAAGGAATCTGCCCCTTGGCGGCTGAGATTTGAAACCTATCTTGTATTCCTTGAGATACCACCTCCAGGACCAACAGATCCTGTACGTCCTTGAACCAGGCATCTGAAAAAAGAGACAGTTTGCCCCCTACACAATTTCGATCCCGGATCGGGGACCGCCCCCTTCATGACCATTTGTTTTCGGCGGGCTTCTTATTCTGCTTGGATTTATTCCAGAAGTGAGCCGGCTTCCAAGTACTCTTGGGTTGCTCGAGCTTTGAGGAGGATTGTTGTCATTGGGATTTGTCAGAACGAAAATAAGAAGATTGTCGTCCCTTAGAATTGTTCTTCTTATTTTGCGGTAGGAAGGCACCTTTGCCTCTGGTAACTGTAGAAATAATTGAGTCCAGGCCTGGACAAAATAAAATCTTTCCCTTGTAGGGAATAGAAAGGAGTCTGGACTTTAAATCTAAAGGATGGTTCCTCCACAGCAGGAGGCTTAGACGCTAAGGACTCCGACCCAGAAAGTTCACCCTCTGAAGCTAAAGGTAAACTCATTATCGGATAACTGGGACATAATAGCTAAATTTGATAAATATTTAGATGACTCTGAGTCAGGAGAGCTATGTTTAACCTTTCTCTTGCGTTTATTAGAGCGAGGTAATGCAATGAGGGACGCAGACACCACCGTTTGTAACTGTGCAGCAAAGTCCGCAGGAAGAAGGCCCCCTCCGGATGGAGGATTAGATGTGCTACGGGGAACTGCATGTGGAGTAATCTCACAGGACGCCGAGTCCTGAGAGGTAGACGGCTCAGAGTGACTAAGAGCCTTAGCAGGTTTGTCTCCCTTCTTAGACTTTATAACGGTGTTAAGGCATGTGGAACATAATTGAGTGGGCGGGAAAACCACGGCCTCCTCACTATATAAACAGGTATGATTTAGTACAGAAGGAGTACCTTTTAACATGTCCGAGTCCTCCATAGCTCAGGTTATACCCACAGAAGGACACAAAACATAATTTATGTAAGAACTTACCTGATAAATTAATTTCTTTCATATTGGCAAGAGTCCATGAGCTAGTGACGTAAGGGATATACAATCCTACCAGGAGGGGCAAAGTTTTCCAAACCTCAAAATGCCTATAAATACACCCCTCACCACACCCACAATTCAGTTTAACGAATAGCCAAGTAGTGGGGTGATAAAGGAGTAAAAAGCATCAACAAAGGAATTTGGAAATAATAGTGTTTTATACAAAAAAACATAACCACCATAAAAAGGGTGGGTCTCATGGACTCTTGCCAATATGAAAGAAATTAATTTATCAGGTAAGTTCTTACATAAATTAGGTTTTCTTTCATGTAATTGGCAAGAGTCCATGAGCTAGTGACGTATGGGATAGCAATGTCCAAGATGTGGAACTCCACGCAAGAGTCACTAGAGGGAGGGATAACATAAAAACAGACATTTTTTTGAAAAAAATTAATCCACAACCCAAAATATAAGTTTATTCTCATAAATGAAAAAAACATAATTTATGCTTACCTGATAAATTCCTTTCTTCTGTAGTGTGATCAGTCCACGGGTCATCATTACTTCTGGGATATTACTCCTCCCCAACAGGAAGTGCAAGAGGATTCACCCAGCAGAGCTGCATATAGCTCCTCCCCTCTACGTCACTCCCAGTCATTCGACCAAGGACCAACGAGAAAGGAAAAGCCAAGGGTGAAGTGGTGACTGGAGTATAAATTAAAAAATATTTACCTGCCTTAAAAACAGGGCGGGCCGTGGACTGATCACACTACAGAAGAAAGGAATTTATCAGGTAAGCATAAATTATGTTTTCTTCTGTTAAGTGTGATCAGTCCACGGGTCATCATTACTTCTGGGATACCAATACCAAAGCAAAAGTACACGGATGACGGGAGGGATAGGCAGGCTTTTTATACAGAAGGAACCACTGCCTGAAGAACCTTTCTCCCAAAAATAGCCTCCGATGAAGCAAAAGTGTCAAATTTGTAAAATTTGGAAAAAGTATGAAGCGAAGACCAAGTTGCAGCCTTGCAAATCTGCTCAACAGAGGCCTCATTCTTGAAGGCCCAAGTGGAAGCCACAGCTCTAGTAGAATGAGCTGTAATTCTTTCAGGAGGCTGCTGTCCAGCAGTCTCATAAGCTAAACGAATTATGCTACGAAGCCAAAAAGAAAGAGAGGTAGCAGAAGCTTTTTGACCTCTCCTCTGCCCAGAGTAAACGACAGAGAAGACGTTTGTCGAAATTCCTTAGTTGCCTGTAAGTAAAATTTTAGAGCACGGACTACATCCAGGTTGTGCAGTAGACGTTCCTTCTTCGAAGAAGGATTTGGGCACAAAGAAGGAACAACAATCTCTTGATTGATATTCCTGTTAGTAACTACCTTAGGTAAGAACCCAGGTTTAGTACGCAGAACTACCTTATCCGAATGAAAAATCAAATAAGGAGAATCACAATGTAAGGCTGATAATTCAGAGACTCTTCGAGCCGAGGAAATAGCCATTAAAAATAGAACTTTCCAAGATAACTTTATATCAATGGAATGAAGGGGTTCAAACGGAACGCCCTGTAAAACATTAAGAACAAGGTTTAAACTCCATGGTGGAGCAACAGTTTTAAACACAGGCTTAATCCTGGCCAAAGCCTGACAAAAAACCTGGACGTCAGGAACTTCTGACAGACGTTTGTGTAACAGAATGGACAGAGCTGAGATCTGTCCCTTTAATGAACTAGCAGATAAACCCTTTTCTAAACCTTCTTGTAGAAAAGACAATATCCTAGGAATCCTAACCTTACTCCAAGAGTAACCTTTGGATTCACACCAATATAGGTATTTACGCCATATCTTATGGTAAATCTTTCTGGTAACAGGCTTCCTAGCCTGTATTAAGGTATCAATAACTGACTCAGAAAACCCACGTCTTGATAAAATCAAGCGTTCAATTTCCAAGCAGTCATCTTCAGAGAAGTTAGATTTTGATGTTTGAAGGGACCCTGTATCAGAAGGTCCTGTTTCAGAGGTAGAGACCAGGGTGGACAGGATGACATGTCCACCAGGTCTGCATACCAAGTCCTGCGTAGCCACGCAGGTGCTATTAGAATCACTGATGCTCTCTCTTGTTTGATTCTGGCAATCAATCGAGGAAGTATCGGGAAGGGTGGAAACACGTAAGCCATCCTGAAGTCCCAAGGTGCTGTCAGGGCATCTATCAGGACTGCTCCTGGATCCCTGGATCTGGACCCGTAACGAGGAAGCTTGGCGTTCTGTCGAGACGCCATGAGATCTATCTCTGGTTTGCCCCAACGTCGAAGTATCTGGGCAAAGACCTCCGGATGGAGTTCCCACTCCCCCGGATGAAAAGTCTGACGACTTAAGAAATCCGCCTCCCAGTTCTCCACTCCCGGGATGTGGATTGCTGACAGGTGGCAAGAGTGAGACTCTGCCCAGCGAATTATCTTTGATACTTCCATCATAGCTAGGGAGCTTCTTGTCCCTCCCTGATGGTTGATGTAAGCTACAGTCGTGATGTTGTCCGACTGAAATCTGATGAACCCCCGAATTGTCAACTGGGGCCAAGCCAGGAGGGCATTGAGAACTGCTCTCAATTCCAGAATGTTTATTGGCAGGAGACTCTCCTCCTGACTCCATTGTCCCTGAGCCTTCAGAGAATTCCAGACGGCACCCCAACCTAGAAGGCTGGCTTCTGTTGTTACAATTGTCCAGTCTGGTCTGCTGAATGGCATCCCCCTGGACAGATGTGGCCGAGAAAGCCACCATAGAAGAGAATTTCTGGTCTCTTGATCCAGATTCAGAGAAGGGGATAAGTCTGAGTAATCCCCATTCCACTGACTTAGCATGCACAGTTGCAGTGGTCTGAGGTGTAAGCGTGCAAAGGGTACTATGTCCATTGCCGCTACCATTAAGCCGATTACCTCCATGCATTGAGCCACTGACGGGTGTTGAATGGAATGAAGGGTGCGGCAAGCACTTTGAAGTCTTGTTAGCCTGTCCTCTGTCAGGTAAATCTTCATTTCTACAGAATCTATAAGAGTCCCCAGGAAGGGAACTCTTGTGAGTGGAACGAGTGAACTTTTCTTTTCGTTCACCTTCCATCCATGTGACCTTAGAAATGCCAGTACTAACTCTGTATGAGACTTGGCAGTTTGAAAGCTTGAAGCTTGTATCAGAATGTCGTCTAGGTATGGAGCTACCGAGATTCCCCGCGGTCTTAGTACCGCCAGAAGAGCACCCAGAACCTTTGTGAAGATTCTTGGAGCTGTAGCCAATCCGAATGGAAGAGCCACAAACTGGTAATGCCTGTCTAGGAAGGCAAACCTTAGGTACCGGTAATGATCTTTGTGAATCGGTATGGGAAGGTAAGCATCTTTTAAATCTACAGTGGTCATGTACTGACCCTCTTGGATCATAGGTAAAATTGTCCGAATAGTCTCCATCTTGAATGATGGAACTCTTAGGAATTTGTTTAGGATCTTTAAGTCCAGGATTGGTCTGAAAATTCCCTCTTTTTTGGGAACCACAAACAGATTTGAGTAAAACCCCTGTCCCTGTTCCGATCGTGGAACTGGATGGATTACTCCCATTAACAAGAGCTCTTGTACGCAGCGTAGAAATGCCTCTTTCTTTGTCTGGATTGTTGACAACCTTGACAGATGAAATCTCTCTCTTGGAGGAGAGTATTTGAAGTCCAGAAGGTATCCCTGAGATATTATCTCTAGCGCCCAGGGATCCTGGACATCTCTTGCCCAAGCCTGGGCGAAGAGAGAAAGTCTGCCCCCCACTAGATCCGATCCCGGATCGGGGGCCCTCAATTCATGCTGTTTTAGGGGCAGCAGCAGGTTTCCTGGTCTGCTTGCCCTTGTTCCAGGACTGGTTAGGTTTCCAGCCTTGTCTGTAGCGAGCAACAGCTCCTTCCTGTTTTGGTGCAGAGGAAGTTGATGCTGCTCCTGCTTTGAAATTACGAAAGGAACGAAAATTAGACTGTCTAGCCTTAGCTTTGGCTTTGTCCTGAGGCAGGGCATGGCCTTTACCTCCTGTAATGTCAGCGATAATCTCTTTCAACCCGGGCCCGAATAAGGTCTGCCCTTTGAAAGGTATATTAAGCAATTTAGACTTAGAAGTAACATCAGCTGACCAGGATTTTAGCCACAGCGCCCTGCGTGCCTGAATGGCGAATCCTGAATTCTTCGCCGTAAGTTTAGTAAGATGTACTACGGCCTCCGAAATGAATGAATTAGCTAGTTTAAGGACTCTAAGCCTGTCCGTAATGTCGTCCAGAGTAGCTGAACTAATGTCCTCTTCCAGAGACTCGATCCAGAATGCCGCTGCAGCCGTGATCGGCGCAATGCATGCAAGGGGTTGCAATATAAAACCTTGTTGAACAAACATTTTCTTAAGGTAACCCTCTAATTTTTTATCCATTGGATCTGAAAAAGCACAGCTATCCTCCACCGGGATAGTGGTACGCTTAGCTAAAGTAGAAACTGCTCCCTCCACCTTAGGGACCGTTTGCCATAAGTCCCGTGTGGTGGCGTCTATTGGAAACATTTTTCTAAATATCGGAGGGGGTGAGAACGGCACACCGGGTCTATCCCACTCCTTAGTAACAATTTCAGTAAGTCTCTTAGGTATAGGAAAAACCTCAGTACTCGCCGGTACCGCAAAATATTTATCCAACCTACACATTTTCTCTGGTATTGCAACTGTGTTACAATCATTCAGAGCCGCTAACACCTCCCCTAGTAATACACGGAGGTTTTCCAGTTTAAATTTAAAATTTGAAATATCTGAATCCAGTCTGTTTGGATCAGAACCGTCACCCACAGAATGAAGTTCTCCGTCCTCATGTTCTGCCACCTGTGACGCAGTGTCTGACATGGCCCTAATATTATCAGCGCACTCTGTTCTCACCCCAGAGTGATCACGCTTACCTCTTAGTTCTGGTAATTTAGTCAAAACTTCAGTCATAACAGTAGCCATATCCTGTAATGTGATTTGTAATGGCCGCCCAGATGTACTCGGCGCTACAATATCACGCACCTCCCGAGCGGGAGATGCAGGTACTGACACGTGAGGCGAGTTAGTCGGCATAACTCTCCCCTCGTTGTTTGGTGAAATTTGTTCAATTTGTACAGATTGACTTTTATTTAAAGTAGCATCAATACAGTTAGTACATAAATTTCTATTGGGCTCCACTTTGGCATTGCAACAAATGACACAGGTATCATCCTCTGAATCAGACATGTTTAACACACTAGCAAATAAACTTGCAACTTGGAAATACAATTCAATTAGAATAATATTAAAAACGTACTGTGCCTTTAAGAAGCACAGAAGATCTATGACAGTTGAAAATTAATAAATTGAAACAGTTATAGCCTCAATCCTTGTAAACAACACAACTTTAGCAAAGGTTTAATCCCATTAGCAAAGATAACAAATTCTGAAAGCAGGAAACAAATTACAGAATAAACGTTTTTTATCTCAGTCAACTATAATTCTCACAGCTCTGCTGAGAGAAATTACCTCCCTCAAAATAAGTTTTGAAGACCCCTGAGCTCTGTAGAGATGAACCGGACCATGCAGGAAATACAATGAGCTGCTGACTGAAATATCTGATGCGTAGCAAAAGCGCCAAAAAAACGGCCCCTCCCCCTCACACACAGCAGTGAGAGAGAACAGAAACTGTCAGAAAAAAGATTAAGCAACTGCCAAGTGGAAAAATAGTGCCCAAACATTTATTCACTCAGTACCTCAGTAAATGAAAACGATTTTACATTCCAGCAAAAACGTTAAACATAATCTCTAGTTATTAAACAGCTTTATGTATTTCTTACAGTGTAATTCTAGTGAAGTACCATTCCCCAGAATACTGAAGTGTAAAGTATACATACATGACATTATATCGGTATGGCAGGATTTTCTCATCAATTCCATTGTCAGAAAATAAAAACTGCTACATACCTCTATGCAGATTCATCTGCCCGCTGTCCCCTGATCTGAAGTTTACCTCTCCTCAGATGGCCGAGAAACAGCAATATGATCTTAACTACTCCGGCTAAAATCATAGCAAAAACTCTGGTAGATTCTTCTTCAAACTCTGCCAGAGAGGTAATAACACACTCCGGTGCTATTTTAAAATAACAAACTTTTGATTGCAGATATAAAACTAAGTATAATCACCATAGTCCTCTCACACATCCTATCTAGTCGTTGGGTGCAAGAGAATGACTGGGAGTGACGTAGAGGGGAGGAGCTATATGCAGCTCTGCTGGGTGAATGCTCTTGCACTTCCTGTTGGGGAGGAGTAATATCCCAGAAGTAATGATGACCCGTGGACTGATCACACTTAACAGAAGAAATACCTTAAAACATAAGCAGAAGAATCAAACTGAAACAGCTGCATGAAGAACTTTTCTACCAAAAACTGCTTCCGAAGTAGCAAATACATCAAAACGGTAGAATTTAGTAAATGTATGCAAAGAAGACCAAGTTGCTGCTTTGCAAATCTGATCAACTGAAGCTTCATTCTTAAAAGCCCATGAAGTGGAGACTGATCTAGTAGAATGAGCTGTAATTCTCTGAGGCGGGGCTTGACCCGATTCCAAATAAGCTTGATGAATCAAAAGCTTTAACCACGAAGTCAAGGAAACAGCAGAAGCCTTCTGACCTTTCCTAGAACCAGAAAATATAACAAATTGACCAGAAGTCTTCCTGAAATCTTTAGTAGCTTCAATATAATATTTCAAAGCTCTCACCACATCCAAAGAATGTAAGGATCTCTCCAAAGAATTCTTAGGATTAGGACACAAGGAAGGGACAACAATTTTTCTATTAATGCTGTCAGAATTCACAACCTTAGGTAAAAATTTAAATGAAGTACGCAAAAAAATCAGAAAAGGAGATTCACAAGAAAGAGCAGATAACTCAGAAACTCGTCTAGCAGAAGAGATGGCCAAAAGGAACAACACTTTCCAAGAAAGTAGTTTAATGTCCAAAGAATTTATAGGCTCAAAAGGAGGAGCCTGTAATGCCTTCAAAACCAAATTAAGTCTCCAAGGAGGAGAAATTGATTTAATGACAGGCTTAATACAAACTAAAGCCTGTACAAAACAGTGAATATCAGGAAGTTTAGCAATCTTTCTGTGAAATAAAACAGAAAGAGCAGAGATTTGTCCCTTCAAGGAACTTGCAGACAAACCCTTATCTAAACCATCCTGAAGGAACTGTAAAATTCTAGGAATTTTGAAAGAATGCCCAGAGAATTTATGAGAACACCATGAAATATAAATTTTCCAAACTCGATAATAAATCTTTCTAGAAACAGATTTACAAGCTTGTAACATAGTATTAATCACTGAGTCAGAGAAACCTCTATGACTAAGCACTAGGCGTTCAATTTCCATACCTTCAAATTTAATGATTTGAGATCCTGATGGAAAAACAGACCTTGAGACAGAAGGTCTGGCCTTAATGGAAGTGGCCAAGGTTGGCAACTGGACATCCGAACAAGATTCGCATACCAAAACCTGTGAGGCCATGCTGGAGCCACCAGCAACACAAACAATTGTTCCATGATGATTTTGGAGATCACTCTTGGAAGAAGAACTAGAGGTGGGAAAATATAAGCAGGTTGATAACACCAAGGAAGTGTCAACGCATCCACTGCTTCTGCCTGAGGTTCCCTGGACCTGGACAGGTCCCTGGGAAGTTTCTTGTTTAGATGAGAAGCCATCAGATCTATTTCTGGAAGACCCCACATCTGAAAAACTTGAGAAAACACATCTGGATGGAGGGACCACAACCCCGGATGTAAAGTCTGACGGCTGAGATAATCCGCCTTCCAATTGTCTATACCTGGGATATGAACCGCAGAAATTAGACAGGAGCTGGATTCCGCCCAAGCAAGTATCCGAGATACTTCTTTCATAGCTTGGGGACTGCGAGTCCCACCCTGATGATTGACATATGCCACAGTTGTGATATTGTCTGTCTGAAAACAAATGAACAGTTCTCTCTTCAACTGAGGCCAAATCTGAAGAGCCCTGAAAATCGCACAGAGTTCCAAAATATTGATTGGTAATCTTGCCTCTTGAGATTTCCAAACCCCTTGTGCAGTCAGAGATCCCCAAACAGCTCCCCAACCTGAAATACTCGCATCTGTTGTGATCACAGTCCAGGTTGGCCGAACAAAAGAAGCCCCTTGAACTATACGATGGTGATCTAACCACCAAGTCAGAGATAGTTGAACATTGGGATTTAATTATATTAATTGTGATATCCTTGTATAATCCCTGCACCTTTGGTTCAGCATACAAAGCTGAAGAGGTCTCATGTGAAAACGAGCAAAGGGGATTGCGTCCGATTCTGCAGTCATGAGACCTAAAAATTCCATGCACATAGCTACTGAAGGGAATGACTGAGACTGAAGGTTCCGGCAGGCTGAAACCAATTTTAAACGTCTCTTGTCTGTTAGAGACTGAGTCATGGACACAATCTATCTGGAAGCCTAAAAAGGTGACCCTTGTCTGAGGAATCCAGGAACTCTTTGGTAAATTGATCCTCCAACCATGTTTTCGAAGAAACACTAGTTGATTTGTGTGAGATTCTGCAGAACATAAAGACTGGATGAATCGGAATATGAAGGTATGCATCCTGCAAGTCTATTGTGGATATATAATGTCCTTGCTGAACAAAAGGCAGAATAGTCATAGTCACCATTCAAAATTTTCAGATCCAGAACTGGTCTGAATGAATTTTTTTTCTTTGGGACAATGAATAGATTTGAATAAAACCCCAGACCCTGTTCCTGAAACTGAACTGGCATGATTACCCCTGAAAACTCCAGGTCTGAAACACACTTCAGGAAAACCTGAGCCTTTACTGGATTTGCTGGGATGCGCGAGAGAAAAACTCTTCTCACAGGAGGTCTTACTCCGAATCCTATTCAGTACCCCTGAGAGACAATACTCAGAATCCATTGACTTTGGACAGAATTTATCCAAACATCCTTGAAAAATCTTAATCTGCCCCCTATCAGCTGAGCTGGAATGAGGGATGCCCCTTCATGCGGACTTAGGGGCTGGCTTTGGTTTCTTAAATGGCCTGGATTTATTCCAATTTGAAGAAGGTTTCTAATTGGAATCAGATTCCTTGGGGGAAGGATTAGTTTTTTGTTCCTTATTTTGTCGAAAGGAACGAAAACGGTTAGAAGCTTTAGATTTGCCCTTAGGTCTTTTATCCTGAGGCAAAAAAACATAATTTATGCTTACCTGATAAATTTATTTCTCTTGTAGTGTGTTCAGTCCACGGGTCATCCATTACTTATGGGATATATTCTCCTTCCCAACAGGAAGTTGCAAGAGGATCACCCAAGCAGAGCTGCTATATAGCTCCTCCCCTCACATGTCATATCCAGTCATTCGACCGAAACAAGACGAGAAAGGAGAAACTATAAGGTGCAGTGGTGACTGGAGTTATAATTTTAAAATTTAGAACCTGCCTTAAAAAGACAGGGCGGGCCGTGGACTGAACACACTACAAGAGAAATAAATTTATCAGGTAAGCATAAATTATGTTTTCTCTTGTTAAGTGTGTTCAGTCCACGGGTCATCCATTACTTATGGGATACCAATACCAAAGCTAAGTACACGGATGATGGGAGGGACAAGGCAGGAACATTAAACAGAAGGAACCACTGCCTGTAGAACCTTTCTCCCAAAACCAGCCTCCGAAGAAGCGAAAGTGTCAAATTTGTAAAATTTGGAAAAAGTATGAAGTGAAGACCAAGTTGCAGCCTTGCAAATCTGTTCAACAGAGGCCTCATTCTTAAAGGCCCAGGTGGAAGCCACAGCTCTAGTGGAATGAGCTGTAATTCTTTCAGGAGGCTGCTGTCCAGCAGTCTCATAGGCTAAACGTATTATGCTACGAAGCCAAAAAGAGAGAGAGGTAGCCGAAGCCTTTTGACCTCTCCTCTGTCCAGAGTAAACGACAAACAGAGAAGAAGTTTGTCTAGAATCTTTAGTTGCCTGTAAGTAGAACTTCAGAGCACGGACCACGTCTAGATTATGCAAAAGACGTTCCTTCTTTGAAGAAGGATTAGGACATAATGATGGAACAACAATCTCTTGATTGATATTCCTGTTAGAAACAACCTTAGGCAAAAACCCAGGTTTAGTACGCAGTACTACCTTGTCTGAATGAAAGATCAGATAAGGAGAATCACAATGTAAGGCAGATAACTCAGAGACTCTTCGAGCCGAGGAAATAGCCATCAAAAACAAAACTTTCCAAGATAAAAGCTTAATATCAATGGAATGAAGGGGTTCAAACGGAACACCCTAAAGAACTTTAAGAACCAAGTTTAAGCTCCACGGAGGAGCAACAGCTTTAAACACAGGCTTAATTCTAGCCAAAGCCTGACAAAAAGCCTGACGTCTGGATTCTCTGCCAGCCGTTTGTGTAAAAGAATAGACAGAGCGGAAATCTGTCCCTTTAGCGAACTAGCGGATAAACCCTTTTCTAAACCCTCTTGTAGAAAAGCCAATATCCTAGGAATCCTAACCTTACTCCATGAGTAACTCTTGGATTCGCACCAATATAAATATTTATGCCATATCTTATGGTAAATTTTTCTGGTCACAGGTTTCCGAGCCTGTATTAATGTATCAATAACCGAATCCGAAAACCCACGCTTTGATAGAATCAAGCGTTCAATTTCCAGGCAGTCAGCCTCAGAGAAATTAGGTTTGGATGGTTGAAAGGACCCTGAATTAGAAGTTCCTGCCTCAGAGGTAGAGACCATGGTGGACAGGACGACATGTCCACTAGGTCTGCATACCAGGTCCTGCGTGGCCACGCAGGCGCTATCAGAATTACCGATGCCCTCTCCTGTTTGATCCTGGCAATCAGTCGAGGTAGCAACGGAAATGGTGGAAACACATAAGCTATGTTGAAAACCCAAGGGGCTGCTAATGCATCTACCAGCACCGCTCCCGGGTCCCTGGACCTGGATCCGTAACAAGGAAGCTTCGCGTTCTGGCGAGATGCCATGAGATCCAGATCCGGTTTGCCCCAACGACGAATCAGTTGAGCAAATACCTCCGGGTGAAGTTCCCACTCTCCCGGATGAAAAGTCTGGCGACTTAGGAAATCCGCCTCCCAGTTCTCCACGCCTGGGATGTAAATCGCTGACAGGTGGCAAGAGTGAGACTCTGCCCAGCGAATTATCTTCGAGACTTCCAACATCGCTAGGGAACTCCTGGTTCCCCCTTGATGATTGATGTAAGCCACAGTCGTGATATTGTCCGACTAAAATCTGATGAACCTCAGTTTTGCTAACTGAGGCCAAGCTAGAAGAGCATTGAATATTGCTCTTAATTCTAGAATGTTTATTGGAAGGAGTTTCTCCTCCTGAGTCCACGATCCCTGACGCTTCAGGGAATTCCAGACTGTTGCCCAGCCTAGAAGGCTGGCATCCGTTGTTACAATCGTCCAATCTGGTCTGCGAAAGGTCATTCCTTTGGACAGAAGAACCGGTGACAACCACCAGAGAAGAGAATCTCTGGTCTCCTGGTCCAGATTTAGCAAAGGGGACAGATCTGAGTAATCCCCGTTCCATTGACTGAGCATGCATAGTTGCAGCGGTCTGAGATGCAGGCGCGCAAATGGCACTATGTCCATTGCCGCGACCATTAAGCCGATTACCTCCATGCACTGAGCTACTGATGGGCTTGGAATGGAATGAAGGACACGGCAAGCATTGAGAATCTTTGATAACCTGGACTCCGTCAGGTAAATCTTCATCTCTACAGAATCTATAAGAGTCCCTAGAAAAGGAACCCTTGTGAGTGGTAACAGAGAACTCTTTTCCACGTTCACTTTCCACCCATGCGACCTCAGAAATGCTAGAACTATCTCTGTATGAGACTTTGCATTCTGAAAACTTGACGCTTGTATCAGAATGTCGTAAAAATTCTCGGGGCCGTGGCTAACCCGAAGGGAAGAGCCACAAACTGGTAATGCCTGTCTAGAAAGGCAAACCTTAGGTACCGATAATGATCTTTGTGAATCGGTATGTGAAGGAAAGCATCCTTTAAGTCTACTGTGGTCATATATTGACCCTCTTGGATCATGGGTAGGATGGTTCGAATGGTTTCCATCTTGAACGATGGTACCCTTAGGAATTTGTTTAAGATCTTTAAGTCCAAGATTGGTCTGAAGGTTCCCTCTTTTTTGGGAACCACAAATAGATTTGAGTAAAATCCTTGTCCCTGTTCTGATCGCGGAACTGAGTGGATCACTCCCATGATTAAGAGGTCTTGTACACATTGTAGAAATGCCTCTCTCTTTACTAGGTTTGTTGATAACCTCGACGGATGGAACCTCCCTTGTGGAGGAGAGGTTTTGAAATCCAGAAGGTATCCCTGAGATATAATCTTCATCGTCCAGGGATCCTGCACATCTCTTGCTCAAGCCTGGGCGAAGAGAGAAAGTCTGCCCCCAACACTAAATCCATCTCCGGATAGGGGGCCCTGTCTTCATGCAGTCTTAGGGGCAGGAGTAGGCTTTCTGGCCTGCTTGCCCTTGTTCCATGACTGGTTGCCTTTCCAACCCTGTCTGTAACGAGCAGTAGTTCCTTCCTGTTTTGGAGCGGAGGAAGTTGATGCTGCTCCTGCCTTGAAGTTACGAAAGGCACGAAAATTAGACTGTTTGGCCTTTGGTTTGGCCCTGTCCTGAGGAAGGGCGTGGCCCTTACCTCCCGTAATGTCAGCAATAATTTCCTTCAAGCCGGGCCCGAATAAGGTCTGCCCTTTGAAAGGAATGTTAAGTAGCTTAGATTTGGAAGTTACATCCGCTGACCAGGATTTAAGCCAGAGCGCTCTGCGCGCCTGTATGGCGAATCTGGAATTTTTAGCCGTAAGTTTGGTTAAATGTACTACGGCATCTGAAACAAACGCATTAGCTTGCTTAAGGGTTCTAACTTTGCTCAAAGCCTCATCCAATGGCGCTGTGCGAATCGCCTCTTCCAGAGACTCAAACCAGAATGCCGCTGCAGCCGTGACAGGCGCAATGCATGCAAGAGGCTGCAATATAAAACCCTGTTGAACAAACATTTTCTTAAGATAACCCTCTAATTTTTTATCCATTGGATCTGAGAAAGCACAGCTATCCTCCACCGGGATAGTGGTACGTTTGGCTAAAGTAGAAACTGCTCCCTCCACCTTAGGGACCGTCTGCCATAAGTCTCGTGTGGTGGCGTCTATAGGAAACATTTTTCTAAATATCGGGGGAGGGGAAAAAGGCACACCGGGTCTATCTCACTCCTTACTAATAATTTCTGTAAGTCTTTTTGGTATAGGAAAGACGTCAGTACACACCGGTACCGCATAGTATCTATCCAACCTACACATTTTCTCTGGAATTGCCACCGTGTCGCAATCATTCAGAGCCGCTAATACCTCCCCTAGTAACACACGGAGGTTCTCAAGCTTAAATTTAAAATTTGAAATTTCTGAATCTGGTCTCCCCGGATCAGAACCGTCACCGACAGAATGAAGCTCACCGTCCTCATGTTCTGCAAATTGTGACGCAGTATCAGACATGGCTCTCGTGTCATCAGCGCGTTCTGTCCTTAACCCAGAGCTATCGCGCTTGCCTCTTAATTCAGGCATATTATATAATACTTCTTTCATAACATTAGCCATATCATGTAAAGTGATTTGTAAGGGCCTAGATGTACTTGGCGTCTCAATCTTACGCATCTCCCGAGCGGGAGACGCAGGTACCGACACGTGAGGAGAGTTAGGCGGCATAACTTCCCCCTCGTTGTCTGGTGATAGTTTCTCTATCGGTACAGATTGACTTTTATTCAAAGCAATATCAATACAATTGGTACACATCGTTCTATTGGGCTCCACATTGGCTTTTGAACATGATGAACAAACAGTTTCCTCTGAATCAGACATGTTTAAACAGACTTAGCAATGAAACTAGCAAGCTTGGAAATCACTTTCAATAAGTTTACAAGCAATATAAAAAACGCTGCAGCGCTTCAAAAATACAGATATAATTAAACAATTCTTAACAAGAAGTGTATTATTAGCAGAGGATTGCACCCATTAGCAAAAGGATGATTAACCCCTCAATACCCAAAACGGATAAAACGGATATCAATTAAGAATTAACGCTTTTAATCACAGTCAAACACACTGTCACAGATCTGCTGTGACTGATTACCTCCCTCAAAAATGAATTTTGCAGACCCCTGAGCTCTCTAGAGACATCCTGGATCAAGGAGGAAGAAGCAGGAAGACTGTGCTAGAATTTTAACTGCGCAACAAGGCGCTAAAACAAGGTCCCTCCCACTCCTATTACAACAGTGGGAGCCCTGATATAACGGTTTCCATGCAGAAAATATATGTTAGCCATGTGGAAAAAAATCATGCCCAAAGAGATTTATCACCAAAGTACCTCACAAAAACGAATAACATGCCAGTAAACGTTTTATTAAAAAACAACATTTTCCAATGTCATGCAAAGTTATCACTAAGCCTGCTACCAGTCGCTACCACTGCAGATAAGGCTTAAGTATTATTTCAGTTTTAACAGTATTTTCTCAGTCAAATTCTAGCCCCTAGAAAATAACTCGACTGCGCATACATTTATCAGCCTTATACCAGTCGCCACTACTGCATTTAAGGCTGTACTTACATCATACGGTAACAGCAGTATTTTCTTAGTCAATTCCATTCCCAGAAAATAATGTACTGCACATACCTCATTTGCAGAGGACCCCGCATGCTATTCCCAGTTTCTGAAGTTACCCCACTCCTCAGAATGTTGAGAACAGCCAGTGGATCTTAGTTACGCCTGCTAAGATCATAGAAAAAAACGCAGGCAGTTTCTTCTTCCAAATACTGCCTGAGATAGAAAAACAGCACACTCCGGTGCCATTTAAAATAACAAACTTTTGATTGAAGAATAGTTAAGTAAAAACTCCAGCTCCTCTCGCGACCTCCTTCTTTGTTGAGGGTTGCAAGAGAATGACTGGATATGACATGTGAGGGGAGGAGCTATATAGCAGCTCTGCTTGGGTGATCCTCTTGCAACTTCCTGTTGGGAAGGAGAATAATATCCCATAAGTAATGGATGACCCGTGGACTGAACACACTTAACAAGAGAAAACTCCCTTCCCCCAGTGACAGTTGAAATAATCGAACTGAGAACCAAATAACTTATTACCTTGGAAAGAAAGAGATAGCAATCTGGACTTAGAAGTCATGTCAGCATTCCAAGATTTAAGCCACAAAGCTCTTCTAGCTAAAATAGCTAAAGACATAGATTTAACATCAATTTTGATTATATCAAAAATGGCATCACAAATAAAATGATTCGAATGTTGCAGCAAGCGAACAATGCTAGACAAATCAGAATCCACTTCTTGTTGCACTAAATTTTCCAACCAAAAAGTCGATGCAGCTGCCACATCAGCCAAAAAAATTGCAGGCCTGAGAAGAAGACCTGAATATAAATAGGCGTTCTTTAGATAAGATTTAAGTTTCCTATCTAAAGGATCTTTAAAAGAAGTACTATCTTAGCACAAACTTAGGAGGCAAAGTTTGTAAAACTGAATTGTGGGTGTGGTGAGGGGTGTATTTATAGGCATTTTGAGGTTTGGGATACTTTGCCCCTCCTGGTAGAATTGTATATCCCATATGTCACTAGCTCATGGACTCTTGCCAATTACATGAAAGAAATAAAAACTTTTTATTATTATAGAAAACTGCACCTTTATACTCCAATGGCTGGGGCACTAACCACCTCCTAGACCCAGACAGTTAACAGAGGAAACGCTCTCCTCAGGTTCAAGTCTCAGCCAGAATAGAGGAAATGAACATAGACCACACCTGGTCACATGGAGTGCAAGACAGTACTTCCCTTTTTATTACAAATACAGTAAGTAATAGGAGCTGTGCAACACTTTCAAAAACGAAAGTGAAACTTAAGTGAAACCTGTTTGTTTCAGCCAAAAACACAGAGTCTATAAGCCCAGGAAAACAATCACACAAAGCAGCATGTAAATAATACACTGATTAATTAACCCCAACTATTCAATAAACCCCTATCAGAGGATATTAACCCTGCATCCTATCAAGGTATAAAGGAGCCACACTGACTGTGACCCTGTTATAGCGTTTTATGTGTAAAAATTAAAAGTATCTTACCTCCAGGATCCATGCTGTGGAACATAACACAGCCTCTCAAGTCTGACAGTCTTATAGCAGAGCTCCGAACATGGACTTGAGTGAGAAAAAGCAGGCAGTGAAACTTGCCAACACTGATTGCTTAGGAGCTGTTAGCAGTAGCCTGGATAGTTTCCAGACTCTAACTTTAATCAATACTCTCACTGAGAGGTTGACATGACTACTTAAAACTCCAGTCCTATCTCAAAGGGCAGATACCCTTTTTCAAGACTCTCCGAATCTTCTGAAACTTCTCTGCCACTTCCTAACGTGACGAAAGGCAAAGAATGACTGGGGTAATGAGGAAGTGGGAGAGATATTTAAAGGGACATTAAACACTTTGAGATGGTAATATAAAAGCATAAATTGTATATAATAAAACAACTCTCCAATATACTTTAATTATTTATTTTGTCCTCTTTGCCTGTAATTCCATTCTGAAATTGTGAGCTTTTCAGTTCCTGTTAGAAATGGAAGTGCAGAACACTGTTAAATCCAGCACAACCATTGGCTGCACACTCTAGTGACCTATTTATAACTGTCTCTAATTGGCCACAGCAGAGAAGGTAACAAGTTACAACATGGCAGCTCCCAGTGTTTTATAGACACTAAAACTTAACACTTATTTTGTCACTTTTTAAACAGCTAAGGAAACTTTAAAAAATACATCTACATGTTAGTCATGGACTAATCTTTTCTTTGAATGCATCATTCTATCTAGCATGTATTTAGTGTTTAATGTCCCTTTAAGCCTTTGTCGTTGCCTCCTCCTGGTGACCAGGTGTTGTATTTCCCAACAGTAAGGAATGAAGCCGTGGACTCTCCCTATCTTAGGAAGGAAATTTGTGTTTACTATCCCTTTAAATGTATTATGAAAGAAATCCAGAACTATCATAACCGTGTGCATATTTTTAACAAGATTCCTTCCAGACATAAATCCTAACTAATTTTCGTTAATTATTTTACCAAGATGTGGTTTTAATAATAATAATAGACGTTAATTTATAATCAAAATTTAATAGCGATGTCGGTCTATAGGAAGATATGTCCAGCAGTCTCATAAGCCAAACAAATCAAACTTCTTAACCAAAGAGACAGGAGTAGTAGAATTGGCCTTCTGACCCTTACGCTTTCCAGAGAAAACCACAAACAGGGCAGAAGATTGACAAAAATCTTTAGTAGCTTGTAAGTAAAATTTTAGAGTCCGCACAACATCCATGTTATGCAAAAGACGTTCTTTATAAGAAGGACAAAAAGAAGGAACAACAATTTCCTGATTAATGTTTCGAAGGACCGCCTTATCCGCATGAAAAATAAGATACGGGAAATCACACTGCATAGCTGAAAATTCAGAGACCCGGTGAGTGGAAGAAATAGCAAGGAGAAACAAAACCTTCCAAGATAACTTTCTATCAACAGCATGCATCGGCTCAAACGGAGCCTGCTGCAAAACTCTTAGAACTAGGATAAGGCTCCACGGGGGAGCAAAAGGTTTAAACACAGGGCTAATTCTAACCAGGGCCTGGCGAAAACTTGAACAACTGGTAAGTCTTTATACAAAGAGAACTCGGCTCCAACTTGTCCTTAAAAAGCGAATTCTTTATTGGTATTAAAACAGAAGGTAACACAGCAAACAATGTGATAGGTGCTGAGCGTGTTTGCTGAACAACTAACATTAACTGCAACAGCAAGTCTCACCTGGTTCACGGAGTAGAGGGGAGAAGCGTTCCTGAGCTTGGAGGATTGCAGCAGGGATAAGTTGAGGTGAGTGAGGAGTTCCACCGCCTCGTCCCTGTCTTTTACCCGAGCGGCAGTGATCCGGATAGTGTCTGCAACAAGGGCACTCGCACAGATACAGAAAAAGTAACCCCCGCATATCCACTAATACCGGTGAGTGAAAATATATGATAATACACGCATACCTTTGCTGCTTTTTGAATATACCTGCTGTTTGAAACCGCTTTGTACAGCACACATATATTTGAACTGTTCTTAAGATTTATCATACTCCTTGATTACGAGTACTATACAGGGTTTCTATTGACTTTTTGACTTCATCTGGTAATTCTGCCAGACGTTTGGGTAGATAACGCAGAAATCTGACCCTTTAGAGTACTGACCGACAAACCCTTCTCCAGGCCCTCCTGAAGAAAAGACAAAATCCGGGGAATCCTCACCCGGCTCCAGGAGAACCCTTTAGATTCACACCAATAAAGATATTTATGCCATATCTTATGGTAAAGCTTGCGAGTAACCGGTCTGCGAGCCTGACCTGAAGCATAGTTTCAATGACTGCTTCAGAAAAACCACGTCTAGACAGAACTAGGCGTGCAATCTCCAAGCAGTAAGCTTCAGAGAATCTAGGTTTGGATGGAGGAAAGGACCATGAATTAGAAGGTCCTTCCTCAGAGGTAACCTCCAAGGAGGTAGAGATGACATCTATACCAGATCCGCGAACCAGATCCTGTGAGGCCATGCAGGAGCTATTAGGATCACCATTTCTCTCCTGTTTGATATGAGCAATGACTCGTGGAAGGAGAGCAAATGGAGGAAACAGATATGCCAGAGAGAACATCCAAGGAACCGCTAGAGCATCTATCAGAACGGCCTGAGGATCTCTTGACCTTGAACCGTACTTTGGAACCTTGGCGTTTTGGCGTTACGCCATCAGATCCAGCTCTGGAACTCCCCACCTGAGGGTTATCTGAGAGAACACTTCCGGATGGAGAGCCCACTCCCCGGGATGAAAGGTCTGTCTGCTCAGAAAGTCCGGCTCCCAGTTATCCACACCTGGAATGTGAATGGCAGATAGAAGGCAATCGTGAACTTCCGCCCACTGTAGAATGCAAGACACCTCCTTCATGGCTAAGGAACTCTGAGTCCCTCCCTGGTGGTTGATGTAAGCCACTGAGGTGGTGATGTCCGACTGGAATCTGATAAACTGGACTAAAAGACGGTTGAGGCCATGCTGATAGGGCATTGAAGATTACACTCAACAGCACAGGGCCTGTGGTCTCGGGAAGAGTCCTCTCTTCCCATAAACAGAGGACTCTTCCCAAGACCACAGGCCCTCAACTTTCAGAGAAACCCAAACAGCTCCCCAACCTGACAGGCTGGCGTCCGTAGTCACAATCTCCCAGGAAGGTCTCAGGAAGTAAGTGCCCTGAGACATCCACCAGGATAGAGAGTCTCTTGTTAGAGGGCCCAGATTTATCCTCTGTGACAAATCTGAATGGTCTCCGTTCCATTGACAGAGCATGCAAAGCTGCAGCGGTCGTAGATGGAACAGAGCAAAAGGGATGATGTCCGTGGATGCCACCATCAGACCAATCACCTCCATGCATGGAGCCACTGATGGACGACAGGCAGACTGGAGAAAAAGGCAGGAAGCAAGAAGTTTGGATTTTCTGACCTCCGTTATTATAGTCCCTAGGAAACACACTGTTGTAGATGGAGTGAGAGAACTCTTCCAAATTCACCTTCCACCCGTGGGAACATAGAAAAAACAACAGCATCTCTGTATTAAATTGAGCTAGTTGAAAAGATGACGCCTGAACCAAAATGTCGTCTAGATAAGGTGCCACAGCAATTCCCTGGGATCTAATCACTGCCAATAGCGCCCCCAGAACCTTTGTGAATATTCTGGGAGCCGTGGCTAGACCAAACGGAAGCGCAACAAACTGGAAATGTTTGTCCAGAAAGGCAAACCTTAGAAACTGGTGATGTTCCCTGTGAATGGGAACATGAAGGTATGCATCCTTCAGGTCTATGGTCGTCATAAACTGACCTATCTGAATCAAAGGAAGAATGGAACAAATAGTCTCCATCTTGAAGGACAGAACCCTGAGGAATTCGTTGAGACACTTGAGATCTAGAAACGGATGGAAAGTTCCCTCCTTTTTGTGTACCACAAATAGATTTGAATAAAATCCTAGACCTTGTTCCCTTAGAGGGACTGGTACAATAACTCCCAGGGAGGATAAGTCCTTTACGCAATTTAAGAAGGCCTCCATTACCTGGTTTGAGGATAGTCTTGACAGGAGAAATCTGCCACTTGGAGGGCAAGACTTGCATCCTATTCTGTAACCCTGGGATACTATGTCCACAGCCCACGGATCTGGGACATTGCGTATCCAGGCTTGACAAAAAAGAGAAAGCCTGCCCCTCCACCTGATCCAAACTTTAATCGGGGGCGGAACCTTCATGCTGATTTAAAGTCAGCGGAAGGCTTCTTGTTCTGTTTTCCCTTATTCCATGGCTGGCTGGATTTCCAAATTGACCTGGATGGGCTGGTTTGGAAGAGGACTTCTGTTCCTTAAAGTTGCGAAAGTAACGAAAATTAGAAGACTGCCGACCCCTAGGTCTATTCTTCTTGTCCTGAGGCAGGAAAGAACCCTTTCAACCCGGAATTTCTGAAATGATTTCCGCCAGACCAGGTCCAAACAGAGTTTAACCCTTATAAAGTTAAAGCCAAAAAGCTTGGCGTTAGAAGGAACATCAGCCAACCAGGACTTTAACCACAGAGCCCTTTGTGCTAGTACAGTGAAGCTAGACATCTTAGCTCCCAGTCTAATTATCTGCATGTTAGCATTGCAGATAAAGGTATTGGCCAGTTTGAGAGCTTTGATCCTATCTTGGATCTTATCTACCGTAGTTTCCTCTGTAATAAGATAAGGCATCGCACCAGTAAGATGCTGCCCCCGCAACCACGGCGATACTCGCTGCAGGTTGCCACTGTAATCCCTGATGGATTTACATTTTCTTTTAAGTAAGCCTCAAGCTTCTTATCCATGGGATCCTTAAAGGGACAGTCAAGTCCAAAAAAACCTTTCATGATTTAAATAGCGCATGCAATTTTAAACAACTTTCCAATTTACTTTTATCACCAATTTTGCTTTGTACTCTTGGTATTCTTAGTTGAAAGCTAAACCTAGCAGGTTTATATGCTAATTTCTTAGACCTTGAAGGCCGCCTCTAAACTCAATATATTTTGAAAGTTTTTCACCACTAGAGGGCGTTAGTTCATGTGTTTCATATAGATTACATTGAGCTCACACACGTGAATTTACTGAGGAGTGAGCACTGATTGGCTAAAATACAAGTCTGTCAAAAAAAATTAAATAAGGGGGCAGTCTGCAGAGGCTTAGATACAAGGTAATCAGAGGTAAAACGTGTATTATTATAACGGTTGGTTATGCAAAACTGGGCAATGGATAATAAAGGGATTATCTATCTTTTTAAACACAAATACTGGTGTTGACTGTCCCTTTAAAGGAACAACTTCTATAGGAATGGTAGTTCTCTTAGCAAGAGTAGATATAGCTCCTTCTACTTTAGGCACCTCCTCAGAAGATGGAGAATCATAAACTTTATCCAGTTTAGAAGACTTTCAGGGGTTGACAGCCACCGAAGGTTCAGACTCATCCAAAGTAGCTGGAACCTCCTTCAGTAATAACCGGAGGTGCTCAAGCTTAAATCTAAAATTTACTTCTTCAGATTCTGAAGATTTTTCTGCTAAAGTGTCAGAGTCTGAGATTTCACCTTCAAAAGCTACTGAAGTATTTTCCTCATTAGACAAATGAGAAAGATTGACTAATGCAGACTTAGAGGGGTCAGAAACCTTACTAGCAGGCAAATGATTAGATTTCCTCTTACGCTTACCCGCAGAAGGGAAGGCTGACAAAGACGCCATAATTTGAGCGGCAAAATCTCCAGGTAAATAAACACCCCCAGGAAGTGAGGACACAGAAGGCACAGTATGAGAAACAATTAAGGCTTGGGACGTTTGAGGAGAAAGCTGAGGCATATCACGCTCAGCATTATCTTGAGAGACAGTTGGCTCAGAAGGGAGTAATTTATCCTTAAATTTTAAAGCTTTAGCTAAACAAAAGGAACAAAATTGTATAGGAAGAACAATTTGGGCCTCTAAACATAATAAACATTTATCCATAGAGATGGACTGATTCTGTTCTGAATCCATGCTATAGTGTAATATGTCCCACTAGTAAAGACAATGTAATTATCAAATTAATTATTCAGGGTGTAGAAAATGAAAAATAAACATCAAAGTCGCTATTAGAAAAAAACCTCAGATTGCCTGAGGCTCCTACCAGCCAAAAGAGAGACACCACTAGTAAGAGCAAAATCGAAACTCCTTGTAGAGATTTCCTCTCCTCTTAGATGATCCGGGTTGAATATAAACTCTAAGCAGACACAAGAAACTTCTATCTGGAAATCCTCTGCTATGTAGCCAAAGATCGATATCGTCCTCAACGGCTCCGCTCTGGAAAACCGGAAGTGCAGGTCACGTGAGCGGGACCAATATAAACTGTGCAATATATATTTTTCAGTGAAAACAATGCGCGAAAGTGACTCAGTTAAAAAATGGCTTTCCCGTTTTAAGCACCAAGTAAATAAGCTCTCACAAGCGATAAAATAAACCTCCCAACATAGAAGTAAAAAGGAGAGATAGGTTATGAAATAAAGGATATCCTTTACTATTAACCCCTTACATCCCTTAGACAAGATGCCTGCTCATACTGTAAATAAGTGCCATACTGTATCTAAGTCAAATATTTTTCCCCAATATGAATCCTTAAATTATAAGGATTATTATGTCCCAGAAAAGATCTGAAAATGAGGACTAACCTCTTAAAGGGACAGTCAACACCAGAAGTTTTGTTGTTTAAAAAGATAGATAATCCCTTTAATACCCATTCCCCAGTTTTGCCAAACCAACACTTTTTACTTCTGTGACTAACTTGTATCTAAACATCTTCTGACCGCCCCTAATCACATGACTTTTAGTTATTATCTATCGACTTGCATTAGTCAATTAGTGCAGTGTCTGCCACTAGCCACGGGCGTGATCACAATGCTATCTATATGGCCTACAAGAGCTTGCTCTCCCCTGCTGTGAAAAGTAAATAAAATAGAGGCGGGCTTCAAGGGCTTAGGAATTATCATATGTGCCTCCCTAGGTTTGCTTTCAACTAGAGTACCAAGAGAACACAGCAAAATTGTTGATAAAAGTAAATTGGAAAGTTGTTTAAAATTACATGCCCTATTTGAAAAATGAAAGTTATTTTGGACTTGACTGTCCCTTTAAGTACTGCTGCCCTTCTGTACCTAGAAAGCAAAGGCACTTACCTTAGATCCAATTGCATAATAGATGATGATCCTTAGGTGTGGCAGGTACATAACTCCCTGTCATGGACCTGTAGGAAAAGAAAGAACAGAGTAACCAACTCTGGCTTTCTACAAAAGGGTAGCAAAGTGTTAAAAGTAAAGCAAAGGATTTTCCTCGCCGCGTTTTAACTGCTAAAAGCCACCACTACAAGAGATTGACATGGACACAGCTAGACCCCAATCCTTGCTTGCAGGGAAAAGTACCCATAAAAGGATTAAATTCTTCAGACACCAACTTCGCACACCCTCCATTGACAGAGGCAAAGAGAATGACTGGGGGTTATGGGTAAGCTAGTTACACTTAACAGCTTTGCTTGGGGTGCTCTTTGCCTCCTCCTGCTGGCCAGGAGTTGAATATCTCACAAGTAAATGGAATGACGTTGTGGACTCTCCAGGTCATAGGAAAGAAAAAGGGATTATCTATCTTTTTAAACAATAAAAAAAATGTAGTTGACTGTCCCTTTAAATATATAAAAGCCCAAATGGTGTGGCATCATCAATGCAATATATAAAATCTTCAACAAAGAACCTTCTGTCTGTTGAAGATTTTACATATTGCCTTGATATGCTACTGCACTCTTTTCCTTTTTTGAAACAGGACATGTTTCAATGACTTTGGAGTAGCTGAACAAGATTTTTACTACTCACATAGAGGGATGTTTAATTGGACTTGGACTCAAAAAAGGTTTTTACATATTCTATTTTTGCACTAAAATTACATAAAGTTTGTAATCACAAATCAAGCTGTTTAAATTGATTTGCACTTATGGCAACTTAAGGATTTTGTTATTTGTAAACCTTTTCAAGTTTCAAGAAGCTCAATAAATAGAAGATGTCTTGGAGTGAAATAGATATGCACAAGGACCCAAGTGTGAGGAGGGAGGGATAAGCATTAAAAATGAAATAATATATTGTTTTAGTTAAATAAAACTATTTACATTTTTATCACTAAGGCAATGGTTATTTTTCTCCTTCCAATAAATATGAATGATTAACCTATTAAACTGGAGATGATTCCCCTCCCAATAATTTCAATGATCTATCTATGCATATCTAATGATATATAACCAAATCAGTAATGCTCTGATATAACTGGAAAAATAATCTGAAAATGTATTATTCTAAAAATAAAAAACGTGATTTAAATAAATATAAAATCAGTCTTACTGACTAGTGATTTAAATTATGTTAAATCAAACCAACCCTGATCTTCAGAAAATAAAATACTTCAAGGGACAGTTTACTCAAAAAAATTCTCCCCTTTAATTTGTTCCCAATGATCCACTTTACCTGCTGGAGTGTATTAAATTGTTTACAAGTAGCTCCTTTACCCTTATATTGGCATTTGAAATTGTTAATTTAGCATGTGGTATCCCCACCTATTCTGAAAGTTTGTGGCCGCAGGTCCCAGCTATAGATAAGCTTTGTAAACACAGCCAGCAGAAGAAATTACACTCCCAGTGTGATAAAGCAGAGAAGGTAATAAAATGTTGATTTTCCATTGTTCTCTCAAAGTACTGGTGATTGTTTTAAGGACAGATATAAGATAAAGAAGCCAGTATATGTGCACAATGTGATACAGTAATGAGATCTGATTATACCTACAAGCTCAACCTATTTTATTAGGCTGTGGCTTCAAAACACAATCAGAGCTTTAATATACAGAAATAAACCTTAAAAAGCTAATTTTCATACATTTTTTACTCTGCAGTTGGTAAAAAAAGCAATTGTAAACACATTAAGGGAAAAACTATTTTACAGTATACTGTCCCTTTAAGTCAAGAGTAGAGCTGAAAACCTAAGATACCAAATCCAACTTGGGAAAAACCAAGCTATGCCCATGGAACGATAATGCTACTTATAAAAAGAAAGTTGATGAAAAGGACTATATATATATTTTTTTTGAATCAGCTTTATTTAGAAGGTTATGAAGGTAAAGTTACAGGGTGTGGAGACGCAGCTCCAAATTAGTACAGACAAGGCAAAACACAATACGTTATGTTTTTAAGCTAATTCAATTTTATAAATAACTTAACTCTGGACTGGAACAACCAACGCACACCCAAGTAATTTGTCTCTCGAAGTATTACATATAATAGGAAATATAGGAAATACCAAAGGCCCCCCTGTATTCTCACTTTTTACCCCCTTTTGGAGGAATGATCAACAAATCAAATATACCCCTCTCCTAACATGGCCAATATCAAACACCAGACCAATCTAGTTATCTTTAAGGTATGTTTCCCATGTTGTCATGATTTCTGAGTATACATCCATCCTGTCATGTTTTAAATACAGGTAGCCCTCAGTTTACGCCGGGGTTAGGTTCCAGAAGGAATGGTTGTAAATCGAAACCGTTGTAAATTGAAACCCAGTTTATAATGTAAGTCAATGGGAAGTGAGGGAGATAGGTTCCAGGCCCCTCTCAAAATTGTCATAAGTAACATCTAATACATTATTTTTAAAGCTTTGAAATGAAGACTTTAAATGCTAAACAGCATTATAAACCTACTAAAATAATCACACAACAGAATATATAATTAAACTAAGTTAAATGAACAAAAACATTTGCTGAACAGCATTATAAACCTAATAAAATAATCACACAACACAGACTTCACTTGCATTTTTCTGCAAACAGTTCTTTCTATGCATTCCAATCTTGACTGATTTAAAGACTGGAAGATCTTGTTCCTTTGAAACCTGCTTGATAGCTCAGGTCTGGTTAAACTGACTAATTTCAGCTTGCTTGGCTTTGCTGCAACACAAGCGGACAGCTCCACCTACTGGCTATTTTAATAAATGCACTGCTTCTCAATGCTTTTCAATAGCAGTCACATGACTGGAAAAAAAGGTCGTTATTCTGAAACAGTGTACATTGAACCGTTGTAAAACGAGGGCCACCTGTAATAGAGCTCTTCGAGGTGAATTAATTCAGATACCTAAAAAGGAGTATATTTTGACTTCAGGGAATCTTTACCTTCTACAAATGGACACAGACCTGCTTAACACAAATTAAATAATGTGTTGTAGTGATAGAATAGTTCCCAAGAAGAATGATTTACTTACAATGACTTGCTGATCAGGTGGGATGAATTCTAGCGCCTTCTGAATTACACGACAACCATACATCTGCAATGCCAAGGACAGTACATGGCCACGTATTCGCTCTGCTAAAGCCAACTTCTGCTCCAAGCTTCCAAACTGCGTAAATAAATCAGAATGTTAATGGCTAAATACTTTTAGTGAGTATGTAATAAAAGTCAGTCTCTCTCTATATATAAATCAATCATCAATGGCATCACCTACGATATATATTACAATTTGGACCATCTAAACTGGCCCTCCCTTACATATATTTCTGGTCACCCTTTCACTCACCCTCACATGCAACCCCTCCCTCACACCCTGTCCACCCTCTTAATCCCACTAACAGTCACACACCAGCTTTTGTTTATCCTTTTAGCCCCCTAACTTCTCACAAAGCGTCCTCTTTGTAGTCTACTTCACAACATCCTCCCACACAGCTATCTCCACACTCCCTGTCTATTGCACACAGCCGCCTCCTTATCCTCTCGCCCCTTCTTTACACACTTCCCTGCTTTTCCTCTTAACTCATTGTCCCTCACATGACAGCCTTTGCTATCCCTCTCAGTAACCTCTCCCTTGCACACAGCCTCTTCATTCTCTCAACCCCTCTCACAATATAACTCCTGCTCACCCTTAAACAACACATTAACATATTTCTCTAGTGGCATCACATAAGTTCTCTGTGGATGTTTTTTTGTTGTTGTAATTAATATATATTTCTGCAAAAATTATATATACACATTTAGAATTTCCACTAGTGATGTAAATGATGTCAACAACAATGTCTTTTTTTGCCAAATATAATCTACACAAACATTTAAAAAAAACATAATTTATGTAAGAACTTACCTGATAAATTCATTTCCCAAACCTCAAAATGCCTATAAATACACCCCTCACCACACCCACAATTCAGTTCTAACAAATAGCCAAGTAGTGGGGTGAAAAAGAAAGGAGTAAAAAGCATCAACAAAGGAATTTGGAAATAATTGTGCTTTATACAAAAAAATCATAACCACCATAAAAAGGGTGGGTCTCATGGACTCTTGACAATATGAAAGAAATGAATTTATCAGGTAAGTTCTTACATAAATTATGTTTTCTTTCATGTAATTGGCAAGAGTCCATGAGCTAGTGACGTATGGGATAGCAATACTCAAGATGTGGAACTCCACACAACAGTCACTAGAGAGGGAGGGATAAAATAATAACAGCCATTTTCCGCTGATAAAATTAAATCCACAACCAAAAAAATCATAAATCATAAATGAAAGAAAAAAAACTTAAAACATAAGCAGAGGAAATCAAACTAAAACAGCTGCCTGAAGAAATTTTCTACCAAAAACTGCTTCCGAAGAAGCAAATACATCAAAACGTTAGAATTTAGTAAATGTATGCAAAGAAGACCAAGTTGCTGCGTTGCAAATCTGATCAACTGAAGCTTCATTCTTAAAAGCCCACAAAGTGGAGACTGCCTTCTGAGCTTTCCTAGAACCAGAAAAGATAACAAATAAACTAGAAGTCTTCCTCAAATCTTTAGCAGCTTAAACATAATTTTTCAAAGCTCTAACCACATCCAAAGAATGCAAGGATTTCGCCAAAGAATTCTTAGGATTAGGACACAAAGAAGGGACAACAATTTCTCTATTAATGTTGTTAGAATTCATAACCTTAGGTAAGAATTTAAATGAAGTCTGCAAAAGTGCCTTTTCCTGATGGAAAATCAGAAAAGGAGATTCACAAGAAAGAGCAGATAATTCAGAAACTCTTCTAGCAGAAGAGTTGGTCAAAAGGAACAACACTTTCCAAGAAAGTAGTTTAATGTCCAAAGAATGTATAGGCTCAAAAGGAGTAGCCTGTAAAGCCTTCAAAACCAAATTAAGACTCCAAGGAGGAGAGATTGATTTAATGACAGGCTTGATACGGACCAAACCCTGTACAATGACTAAGCACTAGGCGTTCAATTTCCATACCTTCAAATTTAATGATTTAAGATCCTGATGGAAAAACGGACCTTGAGACAGAAGGTCTAGCCTTAATGGAAGTGGCCAAGGTTGGCAGCTGGACATCCGGACAAGATCCGAATACCAAAACCTGTGAGGCCATACTGGAGCTACCAGCAACACAAACGATTGTTCCATGATGATTTTGGAAATCACTTTTGGAAGAACTAGAGGCGGGAAGATATAAGCAAGTTGGTAACACCAAGGAACTGCTAACGCATCCACTGTTTCCGCCTGAAGATCCCTGAACCTGGACAGGTACCTGGGAACTTTCTTGTTTAGATGGGAAGCCATCAGATCTATTTCTTGAAGACCCCACATCTGAACAATGTGAGAAAACACATCCGGATGGAGCGATCACACCCCCGGATGTAAAGTCTGACGGCTGAGATAATCCGCTTTCCAATTGTCTATACCTGGGATATGAACCGCAGAAATTAGAAAGGAGCTGGATTCCGCCCAAGCAAGTATCCAAGATACTTTTTTCATGGCTTGGGGACTGCGAGTCATATGCTTCAGTTGTGATATTGTCTGTCTGAAAACAAATGAATGGTTCCCTCTTTAACAGAGGCCACACCTGAAGAGCCCTGAAGATAGCACAGAGTTCTAAAAACATAATTTATGTAAGAACTTACCTGATAAATTCATTTCTTTCATATTAGCAAGAGTCCATGAGCTAGTGACGTATGGGATATACATTCCTACCAGGAGGGGCAAAGTTTCCCAAACCTCAAAATGCCTACAAATACACCCCTCACCACACCCACAAATCAGTTTAACGAATAGCCAAGAAGTGGGGTGATAAGAAAAAAGTGCGAAAGCATAAAAAATAAGGAATTGGAATAATTGTGCTTTATACAAAAAAAGCATAACCACCACAAAAAAGGGTGGGCCTCATGGACTCTTGCTAATATGAAAGAAATGAATTTATCAGGTAAGTTCTTACATAAATTATGTTTTCTTTCATGTAATTAGCAAGAGTCCATGAGCTAGTGACGTATGGGATAATGACTACCCAAGATATGGATCTTTCCACGCAAGAGTCACTAGAGAGGGAGGGATAAAATAAAGACAGCCAATTCCTGCTGAAAATAATCCACACCCAAAATAAAGTTTAAATGAAAACATAAGCAGAAGATTCAAACTGAAACAGCTGCCTGAAGTACTTTTCTACCAAAAACTGCTTCAGAAGAAGAAAACACATCAAAATGGTAGAATTTAGTAAAAGTATGCAAAGAAGACCAAGTTGCTGCTTTGCAAATCTGATCAACCGAAGCTTCATTCCTAAATGCCCAGGAAGTAGAAACTGACCTAGTAGAATGAGCTGTAATCCTCTGAGGCGGAGTTTTACCCGACTCAACATAGGCATGATGAATTAAAGATTTCAACCAAGATGCCAAAGAAATGGCAGAAGCTTTCTGGCCTTTTCTAGAACCGGAAAAGATGACAAATAGACTAGAAGTCTTTCGGAAAGTCTTAGTAGCTTCAACATAATATTTCAAAGCTCTAACAACATCCAAAGAATGAAATGATTTCTCCTTAGAATTCTTAGGATTAGGGCATAATGAAGGAACTACAATTTCTCTACAAATGTTGTTGGAATTCACAACCTTAGGTAAAAATTCAAAAGAAGTTCGCAACACCGCCTTATCCTGATGAAAAATCAGAAAAGGAGACTCACAAGAAAGAGCAGATAATTCAGAGACTCTTCTGGCAGAAGAGATCGCCAAAAGGAACAAAACTTTCCAAGAAAGTAATTTAATGTCCAATGAATGCATAGGTTCAAACGGAGGAGCTTGAAGAGCCCCCAGAACCAAATTCAAACTCCAAGGAGGAGAAATTGACTTAATGACAGGTTTTATACGAACCAAGGCTTGTACAAAACAATGAATATCAGGAAGATTAGCAATCATTCTGTGAAAAAGAACAGAAAGAGCAGAGATTTGACCTTTCAAGGAACTTGCGGACAAACCTTTATCTAAACCATCCTGAAGAAACTGTAAAATTCTCGGAATTCTAAAAGAATGCCAGGAAAAATGATGAGAAAGACACCAAGAAATATAAGTCTTCCAGACTCTATAATATATCTCTCTAGATACAGATTTACGAGCCTGTAACATAGTATTAATCACAGAGTCAGAGAAACCTCTTTGACCAATAATCAAGCGTTCAATCTCCATACCTTTAAATATAAGGATTTGAGATCCTGATGGAAAAAAGGACCTTGCTACAGAAGGTCTGGTCTTAACGGAAGAGTCCACGGTTGGCAAGAGGCCATCCGGACAAGATCCGCATACCAAAACCTGTGAGGCCATGCTGGAGCTACCAGCAGAACAAACGAGCATTCCTTCAGAATCTTGGAGATTACTCTTGGAAGAAGAACTAGAGGCGGAAAGATATAGGCAGGATGATACTTCCAAGGAAGTGATAATGCATCCACTGCCTCCGCCTGAGGATCCCGGGATCTGGACAGATACCTGGGAAGTTTCTTGTTTAGATGAGAAGCCATCAGATCTATTTCTGGAAGTTCCCACATTTGAACAATCTGAAGAAATACCTCTGGGTGAAGAGACCATTCGCCCGGATGCAACGTTTGGCGACTGAGATAATCCGCTTCCCAATTGTCTATTCCTGGAATATGAACCGCCGAGATTAGACAGGAGCTGGATTCCGCCCAAACCAGAATTCGAGATACTTCTTTCATAGCCAGAGGACTGTGAGTCCTTCCTTGATGATTGATGTATGCCACAGTTGTGACATTGTCTGTCTGAAAACAAATGAACGATTCTCTCTTCAGAAGAGGCCAAGACTGAAGAGCTCTGAAAATTGCACGGAGTTCCAAAATATTGATCGGTAATCTCACCTCCTGAGATTCCCAAACCCCTTGTGCTGTCAGAGACCCCCACACAGCTCCCCAACTTGTAAGACTTGCATCTCTTGGAATTACAGTCCAGGTCGGAAGAACAAAAGAAGCCCCCTGAACTAAACGATGGTGATCTGTCTACCACGTCAGAGAGTGTCGTACAATTGGTTTTAAAGATATTAATTGAGATATCTTTGTGTAATCCCTGCACCATTGGTTCAGCATACAGAGCTGAAGAGGTCGCATGTGAAAACGAGCAAAGGGGATCGCGTCCGATGCAGCAGTCATAAGACCTAGAATTTCCATGCATAAGGCTACCGAAGGGAATGATTGTGACTGAAGGTTTCGACAAGCTGAAATCAATTTTAGACGTCTCTTGTCTGTCAAAGACAGAGTCATGGACACTGAATCTATCTGGAAACCCAAAAAGGTTACCCTTGTCTGAGGAATCAATGAACTTTTTAGTGAATTGATCCTCCAACCATGATTTTGAAGAAACAACAAAAGTCGATTCGTATGAAATTCTGCTAAATGTGAAGACTGAGCAAGTACCAAGCTATCGTCCAAATAAGGAAATACCACAATACCCTGTTCTCTGATTACAGATAGAAGGGCACCGAGAACCTTTGTAAAAATTCTTGGAGCTGTTGCTAGGCCAAACGGCAGAGCCACAAACTGGTAATGCTTGTCTAGGAAAGAGAATCTCAGAAACTGATAGTGAGCTGGATGAATCGGAATATGCAGATATGCATCCTGTAAATCTATTGTAGACATATAATGCCCTTGCTGAACAAAAGGCAGGATAGTCCTTACAGTTACCATTTTGAATGTTGGTATCCTTACATAACGATTCAATATTTTTAGATCCAGAACTGGTCTGAAGGAATTCTCCTTCTTTGGTACAATGAAGAGATTCGAATAAAACCCCAGCCCCTGTTCCAGAACTGGAACTGGCATAATTACTCCAGCCAACTCTAGATCTGAAACACATTTCAGAAATGCTTGAGCTTTCGCTGGGTTTACTGGGACACGGGAAAGAAAAAATCTCTTTGCAGGAGGTCTTATCTTGAAACCAATTCTGTACCCTTCTGAAATAATGTTCTGAATCCAAAGATTGTGAACAGAATTGATCCAAATTTCTTTGAAAAAACGTAATCTGCCCCCTACCAGCTGAGCTGGAATGAGGGCCGCACCTTCATGTGGACTTGGGAGCTGGCTTTGGTTTTCTAGACGGCTTGGATTTATTCCAGACTGGAGATGGTTTCCAAACTGAAACTGCTCCTGAGGATGAAGGATCAGGCTTTTGTTCTTTGTTGAAACGAAAGGAACGAAAACGATTATTAGCCCTGTTTTTACCCTTAGATTATTTATCCTGTGGTAAAAAAGTTCCTTTCCCACCAGTAACAGTTGAGATAATAGAATCCAACTGAGAACCAAATAATTTATTACCCTGGAAAGAAAGGGAAAGTAGAGTCGATTTAGAAGACATATCAGCATTCCAAGTTTTAAGCCATAAAGCTCTTCTAGCTAAAATAGCTAGAGACATAAACCTGACATCAACTGATAATATCAAAAATGGCATCACAGATAAAATTATTAGCATGTTGAAGAAGAATAATAATGTTATGAGAATCATGATCTGTTACTTGTTGCGCTAAAGTTTCCAACCAAAAAGTTGAAGCTGCAGCAACATCCGCCAAAGATATAGCAGGTCTAAGAAGATTACCTGAACACAAATAAGCTTTTTTTAGAAAGGATTCAATTTTCCTATCTAAAGGATCCTTAAAGGAAGTACCATCTGCCGTAGGAATAGTAGTACGTTTAGCAAGGGTAGAGATAGCCCCATCAACTTTAGGGATTTTGTCCCAAAACTCTAATCTGTCAGACGGCACAGGATATAATTGCTTAAAACGTTTAGAAGGAGTAAATGAATTACCCAAATTATTCCATTCCCTGGAAATTACTTCAGAAATAGCACCAGGAACAGGAAAAACTTCTGGAATAACTACAGGAGATTTAAAGACCTTGTCTAAACGTTTAGATTTAGTATCAAGAGGACCAGAATCCTCAATTTCTAATGCAATTAGGACTTCTTTAAGTAAAGAACGAATAAATTCCATTTTAAATAAATATGAAGATTAATCAGCATCAACCTCTGAAACAGAATCCTCTGAACCAGAAGAATCATTAAAATCAGAATGATGATGTTCATTTAAAAATTCATCTGGATAAAGAGAAGTTTTAAAAGACTTTTTATGTTTACTAGAAGGAGGAATAACAGACATAGCCTTCTTAATAGATTCAGAAACAAAATCTCTTATGTTATCAGGAACACTCTGAACATTAGATGTTGATGGAACTGCAACAGGTAATGGTATTTTACTAAAGGAAATATTTTCTGCATTAACAAGTTTGTCATGACATTTAATACAAACAACAGCTGGAGGAACAGCTACCAAAAGTTTACAGCAGATACACTTAGCTTTGGTAGTTCCAGCACCAGGCAGCGATTTTCCTGAAGTATCTTCTGACTCAGATGCAACATGAGACATCTTGCAATATGTAAGAGAAAAAACAACATATAAAGCAAAATTGATCAAATTCCTTAAATGACAGTTTCAGGAATGGGAAAAAATGCCAAAGAACAAGCTTCTAGCAACCAGAAGCAATGAAAAATGAGACTTAAATAATGTGGAGACAAAAGCGACGCCCATATTTTTTTAGCGCCAAATAAGACGCCCACATTATTTGGCGCCTAAATGCTTTTGGCGCCAAAAATGACGCCACATCCGGAACGCCGACATTTTTGGCGCAAAAGAACGTCAAAAAATGACGCAACTTCCGGCGACACGTATGACGCCGGAAACAGAAAATATTTTTTGCGCCAAAAAAGTCTGCACCAAGAATGACGCAATAAAATGAAGCATTTTCAGCCCCCGCGAGCCTAACAGTTCACAGGGAAAAAGTCAAATTTTTTAAGGTAAGAAAAAATGATTGATTCAAATGCATTATCCCAAATATGAAACTGACTGTCTGAAAATAAGGAATGTTGAACATCCTGAGTCAAGGCAAATAAATGTTTGAATACATATATTTAGAACTTTATAAAAAAAGCGCCAAACCATAGCTTAGAGTGTCACAGAAAATAAGACTTACTTACCCCAGGACACTCGTCTACATGTTGTAGAAAGCCAAACCAGTACTGAAACGAAAATCAGCAGAGGTAATGGTATATATATATGAGTATATCGTCGATCTGAAAAGGGAGGTAAGAGATGAATCTCTACGACCGATAACAGAGAACCTATGAAATAGACCCCGTAGAAGGAGATCATTGCATTCAAATAGGCAATACTCTCCTCACATCCCTCTGACATTCACTGCACGCTGAGAGGAAAACCGGGCTCCAACCTGTTGCGGAGCGCATAACAACGTAGAATCTAGCACAAACTTACTTCATCACCTCCATAGGAGGCAAAGTTTGTAAAACTGATTTGTGGGTGTGGTGAGGGGTGTATTTGTAGGCATTTTGAGGTTTGGGAAACTTTGCCCCTCCTGGTAGGAATGTATATCCCATACGTCACTAGCTCATGGACTCTTGCTAATTACATGAAAGAAATATTGATTGGTAGCCTTGCCTCTTGAGGTTTCCAAACCCCTTGTGCTGTCAGAGATCCCTAGACAGCTCCCCAACCTGAAAGACTTGCATCTGTTGTGATCACAGTCCAGGTTGGACGAACAAAAGAGGCCCCTTGAACTATACGATAGTCGAACAGTGGGATTTAAGGATACTAATTGTAATATCTTTGTATAATCCCTGCACCATTGGTTCAGCATACAAAGCTGGAGAGGTCTCATATGAAAACAAGCAAAGGTGATTGCGTCCGATGCTGCAGTCATGAGACCTAAAACTTCCATGCACATAGCCACTGAAGGGAACGACTAAGACTGAAGGTTCCGACAAGCTGAAACCATTTTTAAACGTCGCTTGTCTGTTAGAGACACAATCTATCTGGAAACCTAAAAAGGTGACCCTTGTCTGAGGAATCAAATAACGTTTTGGTAAATTGATCCTCCAACCATGTCTCTGAAGAAACTAGTTGATTCGTGTGAGATTCAGCAGAATGTTAAGACTGAGCTAATACCAAGATATCGTCCAAATAAGGAAATACCGCAATACCCCGTTTTCTGATTACAGAGAGTAGGGCACCGAGAACATTTGAAAAGATTCTTGGAGCTGTCACTAGGCCAAACGGAAGAGCGACAAATTGGTAATGCTTGTCTAGAAAAGAGAATCTCAGAAACTGATAATGGTATGGATGAATCGGAATATGAAGATAAGCATCCTGTAAGACTATTGTGGACATATAATGCCCTTGCAGAACAAAAGGCCGAATAGTCCTTATAGTCACCATTTTGAAAGTTGGCACTCTTACATAACGATTCAAAATTTTCAAATCCAGAACTGGCCTGAAAGAATTTTCTTTCTTTCGGACAATGAATAGATTTGAATAAAACCCCAGACCCTGTTCCTGAAACGGAACTGGTATGATTACCCCTGAAAGCTCCAGGTCTGAAACACACTTCAGAAAAGCTTGAGCCTTTACTGGATTTACTGGGATGCGTGAGAGAAAATACCTTCTCACAGGAGGTCTTACTCTGCATCCTATTCTGTACCCTTGAGAGACAATTCTCTGAATCCAATGATTTTGGACAGAATCTGCCCAAACGTTCTGGAAGAATCTCAATCTGCCCCCTACCAGCAGAGCTGGAATGAGGGCCGCACCTTCATGCAGGCTTGGGGGCTGGCTTTGATTTCTTAAATGGTTTGGATTTATTCCAACTTGAAGAAGTTTTCCAATTGGAACCAGATTCTTTGGGGGAAGGATTAGGTTTCTGTTCCTTATTTTGTCAAAAGTAACGAAAGCGGTTAGAAGCTTTAAATTTGCCTTTAGATGTTTTATCCTGAGGCAAAAAAACTCCCTTCCCCCCAGTGAGAGTTGAAATAATCGTATCCAACTGAGAACAAAATAACTTATTACCTTGGAAAGAAAGAGATAGTAATCTAGACTTAGATACCATGTCAGCATTCCAATATTTGAGCCACAAAGCTCTTCTAGCTAAAATACCTAAAGACATAGATTTAACATCGATTTTGATGATATCAAAAATGGCATCACAAATAACATGATTAGCATGTTGAAGCAAGCAAACAATGCTAGACAAATCAGAATCCGTTTCCTGTTGCGCTAAACTTTTCAACCAAATCGTTGATGCAGCTGCAACATCAGCCATAGAAATGGCAGGCCTGAGGAGATGACCAGAATATAAATAAGCTTTCCTTAGATAAGATTCAAGTTTCCTTTCTAAAGGGTCTTTAAAAGAAGTACTATCTTCCATAGGAATAGTAGTATGTTTAGCAAGAGTAGAAATAGCCCCATCAACTTTGGTGATCTTTTCCCAAAACTCCAATCTAACTGCTGGCAAAGGATACGATTTTTTTAAACCTTGAAGAAGGAATAAAAGTACCACCAGGCCTATTCCATTACTTAGAAATCATATCAGAAATAACATCAGGAACTGGAATTTAAACGTTTACTAGTTTTAATTATCAGGAGGACTAGTTTCCTCGAAATCCAATGTAATCAACAGTTCTTTTAACAAGGAACGAATATACTCCATTTTAAATAAATAAGTAGATTTGTCAGTGTCAATATCTGAAGAAGGATCTTCTCAATCAGATAGATCCTCGTCAGAAGAGGATAATTCAGTTTGTTGTCGGTCATTTGAAACTTCATCAACTTTATGAGAAGTTTTAAAAGACCCTTTACGTTTATTAGAAGGCGGGATGGCAGACAAAGCCTTCTGAATCGCATCAGCAATAAAATCTTTAAAATTTACAGGTATATCTTGTACATTAGATGTTGAAGCAACAACAGGCATATGGACACATTCTCTGCATGTAAAAGCTTATCATGACAACTATTACATATCACAGCTGGAGATATAATCTCCACAAATTTACAACAAATGCACTTAGCTTTGGTAGAACTGTTATCATGCAGCAGGGTTCCAACAGTGGTTTCTGAGACAGGATCAGACTGAGACATCTTGCAAATGTAAGAGAAAAAACAACATATAAAGCAAAATTATCAATTTCCTTATATGGCAGTTTCAGGAATGGGAGAAAAATGCAAACAGCATAGCCCTCTAACATAGAAAAAGGCAAGAGGCACATAGGAATGGGGTTTTAAATAATGAAATTATTTTGTGCCAAGTATGATGCACAACGTAATTTTTTTGGCGCTAGTAACATACAGAAATGACTCACTCGCGTCCTTGACAACTCAACCTGCAACCTTGCCCGCAAAATTTAACAAGAAAACAGTCAATAGAAAAAAAGACTATACCCCAGGTAAGAAAAAATATTTCCCTAAATATGCTTTTCCCAAATATGAAACGGAGTCTGCAAAAGGAAGTATACATAAACCTGACTCATGGCAAATATAAGTACAATACATATACATTTAGAACTTTATAATAATAGATAAAGTGCCAAACCATAGCTGAGAGTGTCTTAAGTAATGAAAACATACTTACCAAAAGACACCCATCCAAATATAGCAGATAGCCAAACCAGTACTGAAACAGTTATCAGTAGAGGTAATAGAATATGAGAGTATATCGTCGATCTGAATAAGGGAGGTAGGAGATGAATCTCTACGACCGATAACAGCGAACTTATGAAATAGATCTCCCGTGAGGAAAACCATTGTATTCAATAGGTGATACTCCCTTCACAACCCTCTGACATTCGCTGTACTCAGAGGAATCTGGCTTCAAAATGCTGAGAAGCGCATATTAACGTAGAAATCTAAGCACAAACTTACTTCACCACTTTCATAGGAGGCAAAGTTGGTAAAACTGAATTGTGGGTGTGGTGAGGGGTGTATTTATAGGCATTTTGAGGTTTGGGAAACTTTGCCCCTCCTGGTAAGATTGTATATCCCATACGTCACTAGCTCATGGGCTCTTGCCAATTACATGAAAGAAATGGGGAGAGCGGGCTCCTCAAGTCCATAGTCGCCAATCCAACAGGCTAGCGACCATAACTATTACTCAGGAAGTC
This sequence comes from Bombina bombina, assembly GCF_027579735.1. Taxonomy (NCBI): domain Eukaryota; kingdom Metazoa; phylum Chordata; class Amphibia; order Anura; family Bombinatoridae; genus Bombina; species Bombina bombina. Next base: position 564,728,177 of record NC_069501.1, on the reverse strand, counting down.
TCCGGAGGCATGAGTCCCTAAACAGATGCTACTGAAGGTACCCAGGATTCCAGAAAATGCAGGCAATGATCCCGCTACGTCTCGCAATCAAAACGAGCACTCTTCCCCAGGGAAGAATCTTGTGTTGACAGATGTAGATCTATCCTCCAGGACAGAGCCACAAGATTCTCGGTTCACTATCTGAACATGCATAACCGCAGACTCTCAGACAGGATTAAACAAAGGGATGGTGTCCAATGAAGCAAACATCAGACCATTACCTCCATACATTGATCCACTGAAGGGCTAAACAGAAGAGTGCCTAAAAATCTTGTCCCTAAGAAATTACCCCTGTAGCTGGAACAAGGGAACTTATTTGTAGACACACTTCCATTCGAGGAAAGGAGAGAGACAACAAGGTCTCAGAATGAGAGTTTGCTTGTAGAAAAGATGAAGCCTGAACCTTATGACATCCAGGAATGGACCTTCTGCGAACATGGCAAAGCCAAAAGGAAAAGCCACAAACTGAAAGTGTTTGACAGAAAAGCAAACTTCAGGAACTCTGGTCACTATGAACTGACCCTCCTAGTTTAAAAGGCTGAATGGAACCACTGGCTTCCATTTGAAAAACATTACCTTGAGACAATTTGTCGAGACACTTCAGGTCTACTAAAGGGCGAAAAAATCCCTCCCTTTCGGGAACCATAAACAGGAATGATAAAATACTAGACCCCGTTCTCTTACCGGGACTGGACGTATCGCTCAAAAACTCAGTTATCTGACCAGCAGATAAAACTGAGCTACGTATAAACCCTGAAGTACTATGTTCACAGACTATCTGGGATATCTCGGATCTATGTTTGCAGACAAACAGAGAGAATCAATCCCAGATTGAGGGCTAATTCCCTTATATTCGAATTGTACGGATGCACCAGAAAACTTGGACTCATAAGAAAAATCCCCTGTCCATAACGCCCAGCGGCTAATACAGCCAAACCAGATATCTAGCTCCTGGCTGAAAGCGTGGTAGCATCAAAGATAAAAAAATTGGTCAGCTTAAGAGCCCTAATTCTGTACTGGCTCTATTATAAGAAGTCCATAGATATCCATCGCCAGCAGCTGGATGCGAACCAAAAACCTTTGAGTTGCAAAGTCACAAAGCTAACCACTAGGCTACATGGGCTGCTTGGTTTCTGACAAGAACAGCTATCCTCTCTAGGAAACTTATTTCTCTTAGCCAGAGTAGAATTACTCTACTCCTCTAGGCACTGTGCTCCCTGAAATATCTTGTTAAAGACAGGAGACAGGAAAAAAGAAAACCCTGACTTCTATTCCTGTGAAAAATCTTGCACGGTCTGAACACGAAAAAATTTCCACAGGAAAATCCTAAAACTTAGGAAGGTCACTGGATTCTTTAGTGTTGACAACGACATAAGTATCGGAGTCGCTTCAAGTAGCCAAAACCTCCTTATACCATACACAAAGGTGTTCAAGCTTAAATCTGAATACTACTACTTCAGCATCAGATGAAGAAATTATACTGTCCGAAACTTATTAACTAACTAACTTATTCTCCTCATCAGACCTATGAGGAAGACAATCATGGAAGCAGCAGGAGGTACAGAAACCTTACTATCTGAATCTCTAATATTCCTCTTGCGATTTCCCATCAGAAAAGGAAAAAACAGAAAATGCCACAGACACGGCAGAAGATACCTGGGCAGCAATTTCTGCAGGCAAATAACTCCTAAAGGAGATAGAGAGGAACAGCAGGGCACTGCATGTGACATCATAAAAGCTAGGGAGAAGTAGGGAGAAGCTGTGGCATTGCCTAACCAGCATCATCCTAACAGACATGAGGCTCAGAAAAAAGAAAAAAAGAATTGTTCTTAATTTCAACCATTTCTGCAGGGATAGGTTACCATGCGTTTAACTCTTAGAAACTAAACTGTTAACTTAGCAACCATGCTATTTAAGTAGTCCTGAGACAATTTTATTCCTGAAAGACAAAACCTACAGTGGAACAAAACACAATCTCTATAAAAGATTTAATATTAATATGAAAAGCAAAAAAATTATAAAGCTTCTATCCTCAAGAACTACAATCAACCTTAGCTTAAAGTTACTAGATAGCTGCCCACTAAACTCCCGTGGGAAAACCTGCATATAAAAATCCTTAACCTGAGGATGTAAAAAATATGCACTCCGGTAGTACCCTGGGATTTAAAATGTTTAATTGAAAAGGAAACCTGTCTCATTCCGTTCCAAGCATTATAAACGTCCTGTAAAAATGACTTGGTAGTTTCCAGCCAAGTTCTACCCTTACACACGGTCAGCTAGATCATTGAAGATAAAAAACCATACTGACTCTTTAAATGATTCGTCAAACAGCTTACCACCCAAAGAAAAATAAAGTACTTAAATAAAACAGAACTCATCCCCCTCTTTTCACTTCGCACCCAGGCTCGATAGGCAACGGCTGGTCTACATAATAGCAGCCGTGACAACTCTAGACAGCACTTTGCTGTCCAAACAAATGAAAGCTACTGGCGCCATAGAGAGGAAAGAGAGGGAGGAGTTACCCTGGCTGAGAAATGTAGCACCATTAACAAAAGCGCACGCTTCCCAGACTTTAGAATATAAATTAAAACTGACTCTAGCCGTCATAAGTGTTCTGTAGAGCACAAATGCACTAACACCATTTTAGAGCCCATTTTACTTTGACTCTAAAGTGCCAGCCTCCTAGCCCCAGAAGGCAAAAGGCACTTACCTGCATTCTAGCCGTCCAGCAGACGACTCACAAAGTATGAGAGGATGCCGCTCCTCACAGAGACCTGTGTAAAAAACATAATTAATGCTTACCTGATACATTTATTTCTCTTGTGATGTATCGAGTCCACGGATTATATTCACCCTCCCTACAGGAAGTGGCAGAGAGAGCACCCACAGCAGAGCTGTCTATATAGCTCCCCCCTTAGCTCCACCCCCCCAGTCATTCGACCAAAGGCTAGGAAGAAAAAGGAGAAACCATAGGGTGCAGTGGTGACTGAAAGTTTAAAAATATATATGCCTGTCGTAATAAACAGGGCAAGCCGTGGACTCGATACATCACAAGAGAAATAAATTTATCAGGTAAGCATAAATTATGTTTTCTCTTGTAAGATGTATTGAGTCCACGGATTCATCCTTACTTGTGGGATACCAATACCAAAGCTTTAGGACACGGATGAAGGGAGGGACAAGACAGGGACCTTAAACGGAAGGCACCACTGCTTGCAGAACCTTTCTCCCAAAAATAGCCTCCGAAGAAGCAAAAGTATCAAATTTGTAAAATTTGGAAAAAGTATGAAGCGAAGACCAAGTCGCCGCCTTACAAATCTGTTCAACAGAAGCCTCATTTTTAAAAGCCCATGTGGAGGCCACAGCTCTAGTAGAATGAGCAGTAATTCTTTCAGGAGGCTGCTGTCCAGCAGTCTCATAGGCCAAACGGATGATGCTTTTCAGCCAAAAGGAAAGAGAGGTAGCCGTAGCCTTTTGGCCTCTCCGCTAACCAGAATAAACAACAAACAATGAAGATGTTTGACGGAAATCTTTGGTTGCTTGTAAGTAGAACTTTAAAGCACGAACCACATCAAGATTGTGCAACAGACGTTCCTTCTTTGATGAAGGATTAGGACACAGAGAAGGAACAACAATCTCTTGATTGATATTCTTATTAGAAACAACCTTAAGAAGAAAACCAGGTTTGGTACGCAAAACCCCCTTATCTGCATGGAAAATAAGATAAGGGGAATCACATTGTAAAGCAGATAGCTCAGAAACTCTTCGAGCCGAAGAGATAGCAACTAAGAACAAAACTTTCCAAGATAGAAACTGAATATCTATGGAATGCATAGGTTCAAACGGAACCCCTTGAAGAACTCTAAGGACTAAGTTTAGGCTCCAAGGCGGAGCAGCAGGCTTAAATACAGGCTTAATTCTGACCAAAGCCTGACTAAAAGTTTGAACGTCTGGGACATCTGCCAGACGTTTGTATAGTAGAATAGACAAAGCAGATATTTGTCCTTTTAGAGAACTAGCTGATAATCCCTTCTCCAAACCTTCTTGGAGAAAAGACAATATTCTAGGAATCCTAATCTTACTCCACGAGTAACCTTTGGATTCACACCAATAAAGATATTTGCGCCAAATCTTATGATAGATCTTCCTGGTGACAGGTTTTCTAGCCTGAATCAGGGTATCAATGACCGACTCAGAGAACCCACGCTTTGATAGAACTAGGCGTTCAATCTCCAAGCAGTCAGACGCAGAGAAACTAGATTTGGATGTGAGAACGGACCTTGGATTAGAAGGTCCCGCCTCATTTGGCAGGGTCCACGGTGGAACTGAGGACATGCCCACTAGGTCTGCATACCAAGTCCTGCGTGGCCACGCAGGTGCTATCAGAATCACTGAAGCTCTCTCCTGCTTGATTCTGGCAACCAGACGTGGGAGGAGAGGAAGCGGTGGAAATACGTAGGCCAGATTGAAGGACCAAGGTACTGCTAAATCATCTATCAGTACCGCCTTGGGATCCCAGGACCTGGACCCGTAACGAGGAAGTTTGGCATTCTGACGCGACGCCATCAGATCCAATTCTGGTGTGCCCCATAGCTGAATCAGCTGAGCAAATACCTCCGGATGGAGTTCCCACTCCCCCGGATGAAAAGTCTGACGACTTAGAAAATCTGCCTCTCAGTTCTCTACTCCTGGAACGTGGATTGCTGAGAGATGACAAGAGTGATCCTCTGCCCATCGGATTATTTTGGTTACCTCCATCATCGCTAGAGAACTCCTTGTTCCTCCTTGATGATTGATATAAGCTATAGTCGTGATATTGTCCGACTGAAACCTGATGAATTTGGCTGCAGCAAGCTGAGGCCACGCCTGAAGCGCCTTGAATATCGCTCTCAGTTCTAGAATGTTTATCGGAAGAAGAGATTCCTCCCGAGACCATAAGCTCTGTGCTTTCAGGGAGTTCCAGACTGCATCCCAGCCTAGCAGGCTGGCATCTGTCGTTACAATGAGCCACTCTGGCCTGTGGAAGTACATTCCCTGAGACAGGTGGTCCTGAGACAACCACCAGAGAAGAGAATCTCTGGTCTCCTGGTCCAGATGCAGTTGAGGCGATAAATCTGCATAATCCCCATTCCGCTGTTTGAGCATGCATAGTTGCAGTGGTCTGAGGTGTAGGCGGGCAAAAGGAACTATGTCCATTGCCGCTACCATGAGTCCGATTACCTCCATACACTGAGCCACAGATGGCCGAGGAATGGAATGAAGAGTTCGGCAAGTGGTTAAGAGTTTTGATTTTCTGACCTCCGTCAGAAATATTTTCATTTCTACCAAATCTATCAGAGTCCCTAGAAAGGAAACTCTTGTAAGAGGGAAGAGAGAACTCTTTTTTATGTTCACCTTCCACCCGTGAGATCTCAGAAAAGCCAACACAATGTCCGTGTGAGACTTGGCTAGCTGAAAAGTCGACGCCTGGATTAAGATGTCGTCTAGATAAGGCGCCACTGCTATGCCCGAGGTCGTAGAACCGCCAGAAGGGACCCTAGCACCTTTGTGAAAATTCTTGGAGCCGTGGCTAACCCGAAGGGAAGAGCCACAAACTGGTAATGCCTGTCTAGGAAGGCAAATCTGAGAAATTGATGATGATCTCTGTGAATAGGGATGTGTAGATACGCATCCTTTAAGTCCACGGTAGTCATATACTGACCTTCCTGGAGCAAAGGCAGAATAGTCCGAATGGTCTCCATCTTGAATGATGGAACTTTGAGGAACTTGTTTAGAATTTTGAGATCCATGATTGGTCTGAAAGTTCCCTCTTTTTTGGGAACCACAAACAGGTTTGAGTAGAACCCTAGCCCCTGTTCCTCTTTTGGGACTGGGCGGATCACCCCCATGGTAAGAAGATCTTCTACACAGCGTAAGAACGCATCTCTCTTTGTCTGGTTTACAGAAAATCGAGAAATATGAAATCTCCCCCTTGGAAGGGAGTCTTTGAATTCCAGAAGATATCCCTGGGACACAATTTCTAAAGCCCAGGGATCATGAACATCTCTTGCCCAAGCCTGAGCGAAGAGAGAGAGTCTGCCCCCTACTAGATCCGGTCCCGGATCGGGGGCTACCCCTTCATGCTGTCTTAGAGGCAGCTGCAGGCTTCTTGGCCTGTTTACCCTTGTTCCAAGCCTGGTTAGGTCTCCAGACTGACTTAGATTGGGCAAAATTCCCCTCTTGCTTTGTAGCAGAGGAAGCTGAAACGGAACCACTCTTGAAGTTCCGAAAAGAACGAAAATTATTTTGTTTGATCTTCATCTTATTTGATCTATCCTGAGGAAGGGCATGACCTTTCCCTCCAGTGAGGTCTGAAATAATCTCTTTCAGTTCAGGCCCGAATAGGGTCTTTCCTTTGAAAGGGATGTTCAAAAGTTTAGAGTTAGATGACACATCAGCAGACCAGGACTTAAGCCATAACGCCCTGCGTGCTAAAATGGCAAAACCTGAATTCTTTGCCGCTAATTTAGCCAGTTGAAAAGCGGCATCTGTAATAAAAGAATTAGCCAACTTAAGGGCCTTGATTCTGTCCATAATCTCCTCTAATGGAGTCTCCATCTGAAGAGTCTCCATCTGAAGAGCCTCTTCTGGAGCCTCAAAACAGAAAGCAGCTGCTGTAGTTACAGGAACAATGCACGCAATAGGTTGGAGAGAAAAACCCTGATGAACAAAAATTTTCTTCAGGAGACCCTCTAATTTTTTATCCATAGGATCTTTGAAAGCACAAATTGGTGTCAGATATGGGAAACATTTTCTTAAAAACAGGAGGGGGAGAGAACGGAATACCTGGTCTATCCCACTCCTTAGTAATAATATTTACAATCCTCTTAGGGACTGGAAAAACATCAGTGTAAACAGGAACCTCTAAGTATTTATCCATTTTACACAATTTCTCTGGAACCACTATAGGGTCACAATCATCTAGAGTCGCTAATACCTCCCTGAGCAATAAGCGGAGGTGTTCAAGCTTAAATTTAAAGGCCGTCATATCAGAATCTGTCTGAGGAAGCGTCTTTCCTGAATCAGAAATTTCTCCCTCAGATAACAAATCCCTCACCCCTACTTAAAAGCATTGTGAGGGCATATCAGATACGGCTACTAAAGCGTCAGATGGCTCAGCATTTTTTCTAAACCCAGAGCTGTCCCGCTTTCCTTGTAAATCAGGCAGTTTAGATAAAACCTCTGTGAGGGTTGTATTCATAACTGTGGCCATGTCTTGTAAAGTAAAAGAATTTGACGCACTAGAGGTACTTGGCGTCACTTGTGCGGGCGTTACTGGTTGTGACACTTGGGGAGAGCTAGATGGCGAACCCTCATTTACTTCTGACTGAGAATCATCTATTGCTCTATTTTTAAGTGCTAATATATGTTCTTTATAATTTATAGACATATCAGTACAATTGGGACACATTCTAAGAGGGGGTTCCACAATGGCTTCCAAACATATTAAACAAGGATTTTCCTTGGTGTCAGACATGTTAAACAGGCTAGTAATGTAACAAGCAAGCTTGGAAAACACTGTAATCAAAGTAGAAAACACTGTAATCAAAGTAAAAAACACTTAGCAATAAAACGGTACTGTGCCATTAAGAGAAAAAAAGCTGCACCAGTTCTGCAAAACAGTGTAAAAAAGCAGTAAACTTAACAAAATTTTTACAGTAGCATTATAAAGACTTAGTAACTTTGCACAGCTATGCAAATAAACAATTAAACCCTTAATGGCAAAAAAACGGATTGAAAAAACGTCAAACCCAGTAAAAAAGACTTTCAGCACCTTGCCACAGCTCTGCTGTGGCTCCTACCTGCCCTTCAGAACGATTTGTGGGGAAAAAAACTTCTTTAACAGCCCTCAAACACAGCAGGAACCTCAGGAGAAGCAGTGATATGTCTCAGAGGAAAGGAAACTGCGCAACTGAGGCGCGAAAATAGGCCCCTCCCACCTCACTCGATGTTTTGAGGCGTATCAGAGAAACACCAGAGTGTCTCTTAATTAACCATGTGAGTTACAAAACTCAAAACTAAGCCACAATGAGCCCTTTAGTCCCTTCAAAAAATGTTATAAATGGATCAATAAACAAAACGTTTTTTCCTAACAGTGTCACCAGTAACTAATGAGCCCTTCAAGCAAGCTGAAATTCCTATTAAAGTATCTGAAAACAGCTTACCCTTCCCTCATGGGGATATTGCCAGCCTTTTCTAGAATTAACACAGTCTGTCTAGAAAAATATAGACTGAACATACCTCATATGCAGCTTAGCCTGCAAACTGTTCTCCCAACTGAAGTTTTCCAATACTCTTCAGGCCTTGTGAGAACAGCAGTGGATCTTAGTTACTAAGATCATCATCCTCCTTGCAGAAATCTTCATCCCTTTTCTGCCAGAGAGTAAATAGTACACACCGGTACCATTTAAAATAATAAACTTTTGCTTGAGAAATAAAAAACTAACATTTTAGTCACCACATAGCTCTTTGCGCTTCCTAGCAGTTAAGCAGGCAGAGAGAATGACTGGGTGGTGGAGCTAAGGGGGGAGCTATAAAGACAGCTCTGCTGTGGGTGCTCTCTCTGCCACTTCCTGTAGGGAAGGAGAATATCTCACAAGTAAGGATGAATCCGTGGACTCGATACATCTTACAAGAGAAAAAAGCATTTCCCAGATATGAAACTGACAGTCTGCAAAAGGAAATATACTGAAAACCTGAATCATGGCAAATATAAGCACAATACATATATTTAGAACTTTATATAAATGCATAAAGTGCCAAACCATAGCTGAGGTGTCAAGTATAAAATAAATATTCAAGGCGCTGCAGGCGTGGCCTCAGCTTGCTGCAACCAAATTCATCAGGTTTCAGTCGGACAACATCACGACTGTAGCTTATATCAATCATCAAGGAGGAACAAGGAGTTCTCTAGCGATGATGGAGGTAACCAAAATAATCCGATGGGCAGAGGATCACTCTTGCCATCTCTCAGCAATCCACGTTCCAGGAGTAGAGAACTGGGAGGCGGATTTTCTAAGTCGTCAGACTTTTCATCCGGGGGAGTGGGAACTCCATCCGGAGGTATTTGCTCAGCTGATTCAGCTATGGGGCACACCAGAATTGGATCTGATGGCGTCGCGTCAGAATGCCAAACTTCCTCGTTACGGGTCCAGGTCCCGGGATCCCAAGGCGGTACTGATAGATGCTCTAGCAGTACCTTGGTCCTTCAATCTGGCCTACGTATTTCCACCGCTTCCTCTCCTCCCACGTCTGGTTGCCAGAATCAAGCAGGAGAGAGCTTCGGTGATTCTGATAGCACCTGCGTGGCCACGCAGGACTTGGTATGCAGACCTAGTGGGCATGTCCTCGGTTCCACCGTGGACCCTGCCAATGAGGCGGGACCTTCTAATCCAAGGTCCGTTCTCGCATCCAAATCTAGTTTCTCTGCGTCTGACTGCTTGGAGATTGAACGCCTAGTTCTATCAAAGCGTGGGTTCTCTGAGTCGGTCATTGATACCCTGATTCAGGCTAGAAAACCTGTCACCAGGAAGATCTATCATAAGATTTGGCGCAAATATCTTTATTGGTGTGAATCCAAAGGTTACTCGTGGAGTAAGATTAGGATTCCTAGAATATTGTCTTTTCTCCAAGAAGGTTTGGAGAAGGGATTATCAGCTAGTTCTCTAAAAGGACAAATATCTGCTTTGTCTATTCTACTACACAAACGTCTGGCAGATGTCCCAGACGTTCAAACTTTTAGTCAGGCTTTGGTCAGAATTAAGCCTGTATTTAAGCCTGCTGCTCCGCCTTGGAGCCTTAACTTAGTCCTTAGAGTTCTTCAAGGGGTTCCGTTTGAACCTATGCATTCAATAGATATTAAGTTTCTATCTTGGAAAGTTTTGTTCTTAGTTGCTATCTCTTCGGCTCGAAGAGTTTCTGAGCTATCTGCTTTACAGTGTGATTCCCCTTATCTTATTTTCCATGCAGATAAGGTGGTTTTGCGAACCAAACCTGGTTTTCTTCCTAAGGTTGTTTCTAATAAGAATATCAATCAAGAGATTGTTGTTCCTTCTCTGTGTCTTAATCCTTCATCAAACAAGGAACGTCTGTTGCACAATCTTGATGTGGTTCGTGCTTTAAAGTTCTACTTACAAGCAACCAAAGATTTCCGTCAAACATCTTCATTGTTTGTTGTTTATTCTGGTAAGTGGAGAGGCCAAAAGGCTACGGCTACCTCTCTTTCCTTTTGGCTGAAAAGCATCATCCGTTTGGCCTATGAGACTGCTGGACAGCAGCCTCCTGAAAGAATTACTGCTCATTCTACTAGAGCTGTGGCTTCCACATGGGCTTTTAAAAATGAGGCTTCTGTTGAACAGATTTGTAAGGCGGCGACTTGGTCTTCGCTTTCATACTTTTTCCAAATTTGAAACTTTTGCTTCTTCGGAGGCTATTTTTGGGAGAAAGGTTCTACAAGCAGTGGTGCCTTCCGTTTAAGGTCCTTGTCTTGTCCCTCCCTTCATCCGTGTCCTAAAGCTTTGGTATTGGTATCCCACAAGTAAGGATGAATCCGTGGACTCAATACATCTTACAAGAGAAAACATAATTTATGCTTACCTGATAAATTTATTTCTCTTGTGATGTATCGAGTCCACGGCCCGCCCTGTTTATTACGACAGGCATATATATTTTTAAACTTTCAGTCACCACTGCACCCTATGATTTCTCCTTTTTCTTCCTAGCCTTCGGTCGAATGACTGGGGGGTGGAGCTAAGGGGGGAGCTATATAGACAGCTCTGCTGTGGGTGCTCTCTTTGCCACTTCCTGTCGTGAAAGAGAATATCCCACAAGTAAGGATGAATCCGTGGACTCGATACATCTTACAAGAGAAAGAAAGACAGTAAGCTTACTCAGACTTTCTATACCAGGGCAGCAACATGTTAGGAACTTGTAAAGTGGGCTTTGAGGCGTTTTCCTAACTGAATTAAAGCCACCACAGCCCTGCTGAAGAGACTAACGTGGACTACAGCTAGACCCAAGTTGTGATGGAAGGCCAGAGCAATCTTGCCTAGACTTCAAAATAAAAATATCTTGATAGAAGAATCTTAATCAGGACACCTCATTACTTCACCTCTTCCTTCTACTAGAGGCAAAGAGAATGACTGGGGGTTGTGGGAAGGAAAGTGATACTTAACAACTTTGCTGTGGTGCTCTCTGCCTCCTCCTGCTGGTCAGGAGCGATATTCCCAACAGTAATTGATGATGATCCATGGACTCATCGTGTCATTAGAAAGAAAACTTTACAGGGAAAAGATGCAGCTATTATAACTCTGGATTCCTTGGTATGGGACCATATGTTTTCTGCTATTGGGAAGTTTGGAATTTCGGGCAATTTTTTAAATATCTCATTTTTACATACTTCCCCTTTATCAGCGTTCGACTATCGGATAACTTTGTCCTACAGCGAGGAACACGTCAGGGATGCCCTATCTCAACTCTTATTTTTAATTTATCACTGGAACCTTTAGCCATTTACTTTAGGAATATGATTGAAGGAATTAACATAGATAAGTATAAGATTCAGCAAGCGATATATGCTGATGAGAGTGATTTTTATTCAAAACCTTCAAAATAATCTATTAATTTGTAAGGTTTTAGACTATTTTCAAACCTTTTCAGGTTTCAGTATTAATAAGGATAAGAAGGAAATATTATGGTTGATTAAATATAAGAACTCGCCCCAAACTCCATTTAAGGAAGCAAAAGAAAATATTTCATATTTGGGATTGAAATTCTCATGAGAGCCAAAAAATTGGTATAGTTCAAGTCCATTCAGGTTATGATAGTTTAAATTTTCCCCCACTGATCATCTCTCTTAAAAGAGACATTGATAGATGAATTTGCCTTTATCTTTTTCAGGGAGAATCCATTTAATTAAAATGGTTACTCTTCTTAGATTTTTATATACATTTCAGGCACTCCCAATTTTGTTATTGAGGAAAGATATTCTTATAATAAACAAATATATTAGACAATTTATTTGTAAGAATAAGAGGCCTAGAATAGCCATGTATAGTTTATCTGCTGGGAAAAAGGACTTTGGAATGGCCGTACCAGACTTCGAAAGCTATTATATAGCGATAAACATTAAATATGTATTTGATTGTTTTTTAGAGTTAGGGCACTTTTCAATCTATGAAATAGAAGCAGCTTTGGTAGCACCTTTCTCACCAAAGGCCCTCGTTCATATGCCTGTAAATACAATAACAAAAAAATTTAAACAACTATTAGTTATAGAACAACCTATACGGGCTTGGCGCAAGTTACGTGCAAAGTTAGGTATTTAGGTATTTTCTTTCATGGTTCAGATAGAGCATGCAATTTTAAGCAACGTTCTAATTTACTCCTATTATCAATTTTTCTTTGTTCTCATGTTAACTTGATTTGAAAAAGCAGTATTAAACGGTTAGGAGCCGGCCCATTTTTAGTTCAGCACCTCGGTAGCGCTTGCTGATTGGTTTGCTACATTTAGCCACAAATCAGCAAGTGCTACCCAGGTGCTGAACAAAAAATGGTCCGGCTCTAAAGCTTACAGTACTGCTTTTTCAAATCAAGATAACATGAGAACAAAGAAAAATTGATAATAGGAGTAAATTAGAAAAGTGCTTAAAATCTCATGCTCTATCTGAATCATGAAAGAAAATAAATTGGGTTTAGTATCCCTTTAATTATAGGATATCAGCTTTTTTTTTTTTTTTTTTTTTTTAACTATTAGAGGGAATCCAGATTTTTCTGAGGGCTATGACTCAGCAAAATTAGAAAAATGGTCTCAGGTGCGAATAAAATTTATGGCTCAATTAATTAACATTGAAAATAGTAGAGTTACAATTTTTGATGAATGTAAGACTTTGAATCCCAAATCAACAATTTTTCTCATACTTAAAACTTTGACACTATGCTGAGCAGTTATTGAAATGGAGAGACTTGGATTGGGATAATAGTTATTAAACATATTTTATCATTTCGGCAAGGGAATCTTTCTATATCTAGTACGTACACATATTTATTAAATTCAAAGGAACATAGTAAATGTTAGATATCTTAAGTTAAAATGGGGTGAGCTGGTTGAAAATCAAACCGAGATTGATCTAATGTTGAGTTCCGCAACAAGAGTAGCTAAAAGCCATGAAGGGAGAATATTACAGTAATATTAATGTAATAATATTACAGTAAATCAAGATATTGTATCAAACTTATTACTCCCAACTATTTCTCATATTGGGTGAACAGATTGATAAACTATCTTGTATAAAATGCAAATTTAGTTCTGCAGATATGGTCCATTATTTTTGTCCAATAATTCAAAGGTTTTGGGGGAAAATAAAATTTATGCTTACCTGATAAATTGGTTTCTTTTTAGACACAATGAGTCCACGGATTTCATCCTTACTTGTGGGATTACGCCTCCTGGTCAGCAGGAGGCAAAGAGCACCATAGCAGAGCTGTATATATAGCTCCTCCCTTCCCTCCCACTCCAGTCATTCGACCAAAGTTAGGAAGAGAAAGGAAAAGCCAAGGTGCAGAGGTGTCTGAAGTTTACAAAAATTAATAACCTGTCTCAGAGAACATGGCGGGCCGTGGACTCATTGTGTCTAAAAAGAAACTAATTTATCAGGTAAGCATAAATTTTCTTTTCTTTTTTAAAGACACAATGAGTCCACAGATTTCATCCTTACTTGTGGGATACAATACCAAAGCTAGAGTACACGGATGAAAAGGGAGGGGCAAGACAGGGAACCTAAACAGAAGGCACCACTGCTTGAAGAACCTTTCTCCCAAAAACAGCCTCAGCCGAAGAAAAGGCATCAAATATGTAAAAATTTTGAAAAAGTGTGAAGAGAGAACCAATTTGCAGCCTGCAAATCTGTTCAACAGAAGCAGCATTTTTGAATGCCCATGAGGAATCAACAGCCCTGGTGGAATGAGCCGTAACTCTTACAGGAGGCTGCTGTCCAGCAGTCTCACATGCAAAACGGATGATACTCTTCAGCCAAAAAGAAAGGTAGCCATAGATTTCTGACCCTTACGTTCTCCAGGAAAAATGACAAATAGCAAAAACGATTGACGAAAGTCCTTAGTTGCTTGCAAATAAAAAATTAAAGCACGGACTACATCCAAATTGTGCAGAAGACGTTCCGTCCGAGAAGAAAGATTAGAACACAAGGGAGGAACAACAATCTCCTGATTAATGTTATTATCTGCAACATCCTTAGGAAGAAAACCAGCTTAGTACGTAAAACCAACGTATTCGAATGAAAGATAAGGTAAGGTGAATAATATTGTAATCCCGGAAACTCAGACGCTCGTCGAGCAGAAGAAATAGCAACAAGAAATAAAACTTTCCAAGATAACGTAATATCTATGGAATACATAGGTTCAAACGGAACCCCCTGAAGAACTTTAAGAACTAAATTCAAACTCCATGGAGGAGCAATTGGATTAAACACAGACCTGATTCAAATCAAAGCCCGACAAAAAGATTGAATATCTGGTACATCTGCCAGGCAATTGTGCAACAAAATAGATAAGGCAGAGATCTGGCCTTTTAGGGAACTCGTCAATAAACCCTTCTCCAATCCTTCTTGGAGAAAAGACAAAATCCTGGGAATCCTAACTTTACTCCATGAGTAGCCCCTGGATTCACACAAAGAAAGATATATGCTCCATATTTTATGGTAAATCTTCCTAGTTACAGGCTTACGCGCCTGAATTAAGGTATCTATGACCGAATACGAGAAACCCCTCTTGGAGAAAATTAAGTGTTCAATCTCCAAGCAGTCAGTTGCAGAGAAACGAGATTCGGGAGAAGGAAGGATCCCTGAATGAGAGGGTCCTTCCTCAATGGAATCTTCCAAGGTGGCAGGGATGACATGACCACCAGATCGGCATACCAAATCCTGTGAGACCACGCAGGAGCGATTAGGAATAAACCCTTCTCCAATTCACCGATGCCTTCTCCTGTTTGAGTTGAGCAATAACCCGGGGTAGAAGTGCAAACAGGGGAAATAGATATGCTAGGCTAAAGGACCAAGGAACTGCCAAGGCATCTAGCAGCTCGGCCTGGGGGCCCTGGACCCGTATCTCGGAAGCTTGGCATTCTGAAGAGATGCCATGAGATCCAACTCCAGCTGACCCCATTTGAGAAACAGGTTGGAGAATACTTCCGGAGGGAGTTCCAACTCTCCTGAATGAAAGATTTGCCTGTTCAGAAAATCCGCCTCCCAGTTGACTACCCCTGGGATGTGGATTGCCGACAGATAGAAAGAATGGACCTTCGTCCACTGGATTATCTTGGCTACCTCAGTCATCGCTAAGGAACTCCTTGTTCCTCCCTGATGATCGATGTAAGCCACCACCATTATGTTGTCCGACTGGAATCTGATGAATTGGTCCGAAGCCAACTGAGGCCAGGCCCGAAGCGCATTGAAGAACGCCCTCAGCTCTAGAATGTTGATGGGAAGGAGAGACTCTGCCTGAGTCCATACTCCCTGAGCCTTTAAAGAGTCTCAGACTGCTCCCCATCCTAAAAGGCTGGTGTCCGTCGTCACAATCACCCATGAAGATCTGCGAAAGCATGTCCCCTGGGAAGATGATCCAGAAACAACCACCATTGAAGAGAGTCCCTCATCTCCTGTTCTAGAATTATTCGAGGAGACAAATCTGTATAATCTCCATTCTACTACCTGAGCAGGCTTAGCTGCAGAGGCCTGAGGTGAAACCGAGCAAACGGTATGATGTCCATTGCCGCCACCATCAATCAGATTACCTCCATGCACTGAGCCACTGACGGCCGAGGAGTGGAATGAAGGGCTCGACATTTATTCAGAATCTTTAACTTTTCTGACATCAGACAGAAAAATTCTCATGGATATAGAGTCGATTAGAGTTCTCAAGAAGGGTACCCATGTCTTCGGAAGTAAAGAACTCTTTCCCAGATTTACCTTCCACCCGTGAGTCCTCAGGAAGGTTAGCACAATGTCGGTATGGGACCTTGTTTGTTGACAAGATGACGCCTGGATTAGAATATCGTCCAGATAAGGCGTCACCGCAATGCCTCGCGGTCTTAGAACCGCCAGCAGAGACCCCAGAACCTTTGTGGAAATTCTGGGTGCCGTGGCCAGACCAAATGGGAGAGCCACGAACTGAAAGCGTTTGTCCAGAAAGGCAAACCTCAGGAACTTGTGATGATCTCTGTGGATAGGAACATGCAGATATGCATCCTTTAGATCCACTGTCATCATAAATTGACCCTCCTGTATCAATGGAAGGATGGTACGAATAATTTCCATCCTGAAACATGGAACTCTGAGAAACTTGTATAGACTCTTGAGGTCTAAGATAGGTCTGAAGGTTCCCTCCTTTTTTGGGAACTACAAACAGATTTGAATAAAAACCCTGCCCCCATTCCTGTATAGGAACAGGACAAATTACTCCCATGGAATAGAGGTCTCTTACACAATGTAAGAACGCCTCTTTTATTTGGTCAGCAAAGAAACTTGAAAGCAGACACCTGTACACTTTGAATCCCTGAAACACTATTTTCCATTGTCCAGGGATTCTGAACATCTCGAACCCAAGCCTGAAAACTAAAGCATACTAGAAGGGCAACACTGCATGTATTGGGTACTTGTAAAGCACAGCTAAGGTGCTGCTCATTTTATTGACCTCGGAAGGATGAAAGGATGAAAGGCTGATAGGACCTTGCCAGGGATCGAACTTACAACCCTTGGGTTACTACAGAGCTCAGCGCCTTAACATGCTGAGCTATCTGTCCCGGATTCAACAGCAGACTAATTGGATCCGTATGCTTTTTTTTTTTTTTTTTAATTCTTTAAAATTTCAAAAGAGATCATCTCCATCAAGCCAGGTTCCAACAAGGCCTTCTTATAATGAATCGTTAAAAAAGTTAGACAGAGCATACATCTGTATAACAAAGGCTCTAACCATAAGGCTCAGTGAGCTGGGACAGAGAAACCTGAAACCTACGCTCCCATTTTATAACCTCAAGGCAAGAATTTGAAATAAAAAAAATCTAACTATTCTCTAAGGAAATAGAAGTTCTCTTCACTAAGCTGGAAATTACTCCTTTCACCTTAGGTAATGTCTGCCCAGCCTCCTTAGCTAAGTCGGTTATGGAAAACATCTCTTACGCATAGGGAATGCGGTCTTTTCCATTCCTTATAACTCACAGGACGCACTAGGATAGATTACCCCGGACAGTGTTAAAGTTGAAAATAATTCCTCTAGTAAGGTTAGTTTTCACGTAGGAAAAACATAGAATGCATGACATGCAAAGAAAAACTCCATACAGAGTATGAGAGGAAGCGCATGGTACTGCATGAGTACCCTAACATTTCGTGAACACTATAGGTTTGTGGTATAAAGTGACCATTGTTAACATACTCCCAAATAGCAAACTCCTTAAAAGGAGAAGGTTCAGAAAAAAAAGAGTGTAATTTTTTTAATTAAAAATTGACCAAAAAAAAACGTTAGTCACTTTAAAAAAAAATAAAAAAATTAAAGGTGACTTCTGATTTCTGTGTCAGAAACAATCCAATTAGCATGGTAACCTTGCTGCTAATAGACATCGCTATGTACATTAAAGCAACCATGTCTTGTGCAACAATTCCATATGAAAATTGCAAGGAACCGCAGAGCACTGCATGTGGCCAGAAAAGCTTCTTTTGGGACACTACATGAGAGATTTGTGGCATGTATTGATCAGTGTCAACGGACTCCTAAACACCAACCACTTTAGGAGTATTTATAAAAAAAAAAAATTAACACATTAAAGATGTTACTGTCTCTTTAAATTTTAAAGTAACTTTATCATTTGTGTGCTTCTTAAGTAACCACAGTCTCCCTGCAGTGTTTCGATTAATTGCACTGTAGAGACTTCTTGAATCATGTTACTGTCTCTTTATCAAACAGACGTATGTCTTTAATATTTAAATTTTATAATTAAGGCATACTAGCGAGGCATCTTGTAAACCCCATAACATTTCAGTAGAGTTCATCTAAAGTGCCAGTTAGATCCTCTGTTTAAGACTAACAGCTGTAGCGCTGTCTCTAAGCGCACCACACTGTATTTCCAGCCCCCTCCGCTAAACCGGAAATGAAGAGGAGAAGGAACCTAAACAGAAACTAAAAGAATCTAATAGCCCTGCTTTCTGATAACCGGAAGCACCAAATAAGCACTGCGCCATGCAATCTCCGCCCATCGTGGGCGTGTCAACAATCCACTCCCGGTCGCCATTATTATTGAGCTAAACGACCGGGAACAAAATAACAAGCTGCTTAGCCTCTTTCACCTAAGTCTAGGAAGCTGCTTAGCCCATATAAACATTGTTATATCAAAACACCCTCACATTGAGCTATGTACCTTCTCCCCGTACAAAAAGTCAGGCGGTATGAACAAACCTCTCCCGGTCGTCATTATTATTACCTAAATGACCAGGAGTAAAATAACAGGCTGCTTAGCTCCTTTCACCTATGTCTAGGAAGCTGCTTAGTCCATATGAACTCAGTCGTAACAATCTTCACACTGAGCTTTGCACAATATAAAAGACAGACAGTATAAACCCTCCCGGTCGGCTATCTTTATAAAACCGCCGGGAGAGAAAAGTCACATGTCCCAGAGCCAGCGTCCAAAACTGCCAAGTGTCCCCTAGAACAAATAGGAGAATTGCATCTATGTTAACCCCTAGCAAGGAGCCCCAATGTGATGAGGTCTGAGGAAAAAAAATTAAAGTGCCCAAACTTTTTCTGAGACGTCTTGTACCCCAGAAATAAAGTCAGCACTTACCTCATCTTCTGCCTGGCAACAAGGCAGGCTACAGGTGTAAGAGGTCCTATCCCTCCCATGGACCTGAGAATGAAGAGAAAGTCCTGAGTTAGAATCTCTCAGGTTTTCTAAAGACAGGGCAGCATCAATATATGGGAGGCACAGTGAGAATTATGTCCCACAAGTTCCCATTGCTCTAAAGCCACTAAATGCTCTACTGTAGAGACTGATATGGACTACGACTACACCCTAGAACAAAGCAGCACACACTGGTACTACTTAAAAAATAATAAACTCTTGATTGAAGAATCTAATCTAACACCTCACTTTACCTCTTCCTATCACTAACGTAGGCAAAGAGAATGACTGGAGTGGGAGGAGCTATATATACAGCTCTGCTGTGGTGCTCTTTGCCTCCTCCTGCTGACCAGGAGACGTAATCCCACAAGTAAGGATGAAATCCGTGGACTCATCGTGTCTTTAAAAAGAAAATTTCATTCTGGGCAACAAAGATCTTGAACCAATATATACATCTGTCCAAATATAGTGGGGGGTTTTAAACAACTTATAAAGAAGTTGGTGAAAATACTCTGTTACTAAATACAGCTATTCTCCTTGGAAGAAAATTAATCTTGAAGTATTGGCAATCTCACAAAGAACCTAAATTCTCAGAATTTAAGAATGGTATCCTATATCAGTTGTTTTTAGAACAAGTCAGACGGAACTGGAAAGTAATATAAAGCATTTCTTAGCAAAATGGGAAGAATATATAAGGTCATTAGACATTAATACACAAAAATCAGTTATTCTTCCTTTCAAAAATTTAATTTTTATTATGGAATCAAATTTAAGAGGAGAGTGGCTGTACCCTAGGGCTGATCAGTGATTTATATGTATATCATTGATTTTTTTTCTTCCAATTTAGCTTGCTCAATTCTGAAATGTAGTTAGATGTATTTCATAAATAGAAAAGTAAGAGGGAGGAAGGGGAATAAGGGAAGAATAAGTTTCCTATGAATACTAGATATTAAGTAGTAGAGGTTATTATAGCGTTTTATATATTTAATTTGTCAACTATGGTTTGGTGTATAAAATTGGGAAAAGAGAAAAGGGGAAATAAACAGAACTGGTTTATGAACAAAAAGGGAAGCTGCAACACCCAACTTTTGTATATTCTGTTATTTCTAAATAAACTTAAAAAAAAAAAAAAAAAAAAAAAAAAAAGGTTTAAGCATCATATGACAGAGCATGCTCCACGACATGCAAAGGATTGTGCATCTGGCATATATGCAGCACAGTCACCTTATCTCCCTTGTCAAATTAAAGGGACAGTTTACTCAAAAATGTTCTCCTCTTTAATTTGTTCCCAATGATCCACTTTACCTGCTGGAGTGTATTAAATTGTTTACAAGTATTTCCATTAACCTTATATTGGCATTTGAAATAGCATATTTAGCCTGTGGTATCCCCACCTATTCTAAAAGTGTATGGCCTCAAGGCCAAGCTGTGTTAACAGAGCCAGTAGAAGAAATTACACTCACAGTGGGTTATAGACGAGATAAGGTAATAAAAACACAATTTATGTTTACCTGATAAATTACTTTCTCCAACGGTGTGTCCGGTCCACGGCGTCATCCTTACTTGTGGGATATTCTCTTCCCCAACAGGAAATGGCAAAGAGCCCAGCAAAGCTGGTCACATGATCCCTCCTAGGCTCCGCCTTCCCCAGTCATTCGACCGACGTAAAGGAGGAATATTTGCATAGGAGAAATCATATGATACCGTGGTGACTGTAGTTAAAGAAAATAAATTATCAGACCTGATTAAAAAACCAGGGCGGGCCGTGGACCGGACACACCGTTGGAGAAAGTAATTTATCAGGTAAACATAAATTCTGTTTTCTCCAACATAGGTGTGTCCGGTCCACGGCGTCATCCTTACTTGTGGGAACCAATACCAAAGCTTTAGGACACGGATGAAGGGAGGGAGCAAATCAGGTCACCTAAATGGAAGGCACCACGGCTTGCAAAACCTTTCTCCCAAAAATAGCCTCAGAAGAAGCAAAAGTATCAAACTTGTAAAATTTGGTAAAAGTGTGCAGTGAAGACCAAGTCGCTGCCTTACATATCTGATCAACAGAAGCCTCGTTCTTGAAGGCCCATGTGGAAGCCACAGCCCTAGTGGAATGAGCTGTGATTCTTTCAGGAGGCTGCCGTCCGGCAGTCTCATAAGCCAATCTGATGATGCTTTTAATCCAAAAAGAGAGAGAGGTAGAAGTTGCTTTTTGACCTCTCCTTTTACCAGAATAAACAACAAACAAGGAAGATGTTTGTCTAAAATCCTTTGTAGCATCTAAATAGAATTTTAGAGCGCGAACAACATCCAAATTGTGCAACAAACGTTCCTTCTTTGAAACTGGATTCGGACACAAAGAAGGCACGACTATCTCCTGGTTAATGTTTTTGTTAGAAACAACTTTCGGAAGAAAACCAGGTTTAGTACGTAAAACCACCTTATCTGCATGGAACACCAGATAAGGAGGAGAACACTGCAGAGCAGATAATTCTGAAACTCTTCTAGCAGAAGAAATTGCAACCAAAAACAAAACTTTCCAAGATAATAACTTAATATCAACGGAATGTAAGGGTTCAAACGGAACCCCCTGAAGAACTGAAAGAACTAAATTGAGACTCCAAGGAGGAGTCAAAGGTTTGTAAACAGGCTTGATTCTAACCAGAGCCTGAACAAAGGCTTGAACATCTGGCACAGCTGCCAGCTTTTTGTGAAGTAACACAGACAAGGCAGAAATCTGTCCCTTCAAGGAACTTGCAGATAATCCTTTCTCCAATCCTTCTTGAAGAAAGGATAGAATCTTAGGAATTTTTACCTTGTCCCAAGGGAATCCTTTAGATTCACACCAACAGATATATTTTTTCCATATTTTGTGGTAAATTTTTCTAGTTACAGGCTTCCTGGCCTGAACAAGAGTATCAATAACAGAATCTGAGAACCCTCGCTTTGATAAGATCAAGCGTTCAATCTCCAAGCAGTCAGTTGGAGTGAGACCAGATTCGGATGTTCGAACGGACCTTGAACAAGAAGGTCTCGTCTCAAAGGTAGCTTCCATGGTGGAGCCGATGACATATTCACCAGGTCTGCATACCAAGCTATCAAGATCACCGATGCCCTCTCCTGATTGATCCTGGCTACCAGCCTGGGGATGAGAGGAAACGGCGGGAATACATAAGCTAGTTTGAAGGTCCAAGGTGCTACTAGTGCATCTACTAGAGTCGCCTTGGGATCCCTGGATCTGGACCCGTAGCAAGGAACCTTGAAGTTCTGACGAGAGGCCATCAGATCCATGTCTGGAATGCCCCACAGTTGAGTAATGTGGGCAAAGATTTCCGGATGGAGTTCCCACTCCCCCGGATGTAATGTCTGATTGAAACCGTATGAACTTGGCCTTTGCTAGCTGAGGTCAAGCCTTGAGAGCATTGAGTATCGCTCTCAGTTCCAGAATATTTATCGGTAGAAGAGATTCTTCCCGAGACCAAAGACCCTGAGCTTTCAGGGGTCCCCAGACTGCGCCCCAGCCCATCAGACTGGCGTCGGTCGTGACAATGACCCACTCTGGTCTGCGGAAGCTCATCCCCTGTGACAGGTTGTCCAGGGACAGCCACCAACGGAGTGAATCTCTGGTCCTCTGATTTACTTGTATCGTCGGAGACAAGTCTGTATAGTCCCCATTCCACTGACTGAGCATGCACAGTTGTAATGGTCTTAGATGAATGCGCGCAAAAGGAACTATGTCCATTGCCGCTACCATCAAACCTATTACTTCCATGCACTGCGCTATGGAAGGAAGAGGAACGGAATGAAGTATTTGACAAGAGTTTAGAAGTTTTGTTTTTCTGGCCTCTGTCAGAAAAATCCTCATTTCTAAGGAGTCTATTATTGTTCCCAAGAAGGGAACCCACGTTGACGGAGATAGAGAACTCTTTTCTACGTTCACTTTCCATCCGTGAGATCTGAGAAAGGCCAGGACAATGTCCGTGTGAGCCTTTGCTAGAGGAAGGGACGACGCTTGAATCAGAATGTCGTCCAAGTAAGGTACTACTGCAATGCCCCTTGGTCTTAGCACCGCTAGAAGGGACCCTAGTACCTTTGTGAAAATCCTTGGAGCAGTGGCTAATCCGAACGGAAGTGCCACGAACTGGTAATGCTTGTCCAGGAATGCGAACCTTAGGAACCGATGATGTTCCTTGTGGATAGGAATATGTAGATACGCATCCTTTAAATCCACCGTGGTCATGAATTGACCTTCCTGGATGGAAGGAAGAATTGTTCGAATGGTTTCCATTTTGAACGATGGAACCTTGAGAAACTTGTTTAGGATCTTGAGATCTAAGATTGGTCTGAACGTTCCCTCTTTTTTGGGAACTACGAACAGATTGGAGTAGAACCCCATCCCTTGTTCTCCTAATGGAACAGGATGAATCACTCCCATTTTTAACAGGTCTTCTACACAATGTAAGAATGCCTGTTTTTTTATGTGGTCTGAAGACAATTGAGACCTGTGGAACCTCCCCCTTGGGGGAAGCCCTTTGAATTCCAGAAGATAACCTTGGGAGACTATTTCTAGCGCCCAAGGATCCAGAACATCTCTTGCCCAAGCCTGAGCGAAGAGAGAGAGTCTGCCCCCCACCAGATCCGGTCCCGGATCGGGGGCCAACATCTCATGCTGTCTTGGTAGCAGTGGCAGGTTTCTTGGCCTGCTTTCCCTTGTTCCAGCCTTGCATTGGTCTCCAGGCTGGCTTGGCTTGAGAAGTATTACCCTCTAGCTTAGAGGACGTAGCACTTGGGGCTGGTCCGTTTCTACGAAAGGGACGAAAATTAGGTTTATTTTTGGCCTTGAAAGACCTATCCTGAGGAAGGGCATGGCCCTTGCCCCCAGTGATATCAGAGATAATCTCTTTCAAGTCAGGGCCAAACAGCGTTTTCCCCTTGAAAGGAATGTTAAGCAATTTGTTCTTGGAAGACGCATCCGCTGACCAAGATTTTAACCAAAGCGCTCTGCGCGCCACAATAGCAAACCCAGAATTTTTCGCCGCTAACCTAGCCAATTGCAAAGTGGCGTCTAGGGTGAAAGAATTAGCCAATTTGAGAGCACGGATTCTGTCCATAATCTCCTCATAAGAAGGAGAATTACTAGTGATCGCCTTTTCTAGCTCATCGAACCAGAAACACGCGGCTGTAGTGACAGGGACAATGCATGAAATTGGTTGTAGAAGGTAACCTTGCTGAACAAACATCTTTTTAAGCAAACCTTCTAATTTTTTATCCATAGGATCTTTGAAAGCACAACTATCTTCTATGGGTATAGTGGTGCGTTTGTTTAGAGTAGAAACCGCCCCCTCGACCTTGGGGACTGTCTGCCATAAGTCCTTTCTGGGGTCGACCATAGGAAACAATTTTTTAAATATGGGGGGAGGGACGAAAGGTATACCGGGCCTTTCCCATTCTTTATTTACAATGTCCGCCACCCGCTTGGGTATAGGAAAAGCTTCGGGGGGCCCCGGGACCTCTAGGAACTTGTCCATTTTACATAGTTTCTCTGGGATGACCAAATTCTCACAATCATCCAGAGTGGATAACACCTCCTTAAGCAGAGCGCGGAGATGTTCCAACTTAAATTTAAATGTAATCACATCAGGTTCAGCTTGTTGAGAAATTTTCCCTGAATCTGAAATTTCTCCCTCAGACAAAACCTCCCTGGCCCCCTCAGACTGGTGTAGGGGCCCTTCAGAAACAATATCATCAGCGTCCTCATGCTCTTCAGTATTTTTCTAAAACAGAGCAGTCGCGCTTTCGCTGATAAGTGGGCATTTTGGCTAAAATGTTTTTGATAGAATTATCCATTACAGCCGTTAATTGTTGCATAGTAAGGAGTATTGGCGCGCTAGATGTACTAGGGGCCTCTTGTGTGGGCAAGACTGGTGTAGACAAAGGAGGGGATGATGCAGTACCATGCTTACTCCCCTCACTTGAGGAATCATCTTGGGCATCATTTTCTCTAAATTGCGAAAAAGTATGAAGGAATTCACCAAAATTTCACCACAGTGTCTTAAAGCCTTAAAAGTATTGCACACCAAATTTGGAAGCTTTAACCCTTAAAATAACGGAACCGGAGCCGTTTTTATATTTAACCCCTTTACAGTCCCTGGTATCTGCTTTGCTGAGACCCAACCAAGCCCAAAGGGGAATACGATACCAAATGATGCCTTCAGAAAGTCTTTTCTATGTATCAGAGCTCCTCACACATGCATCTGCATGTCATGCTTCTCAAAAACAAGTGCGCAATACAGGCGCGAAAATGAGACTCTGCCTATGATTAGGGAAAGCCCCTAGAGAATAAGGTGTCCAATACAGTGCCTGCCGGTTATTTTACAAAATTCCCAAGATTAAAATAATTCCTCAAGGCTATGGAGTATAAAATATGTTTATATATAAATCGATTTAGCCCAGAAAATGTCTACAGTCTTAAAAAGCCCTTGTGAAGCCCTTATTTACTGTCTGTAATAAAATGGCTTACCGGATCCCATAGGGAAAATGACAGCTTCCAGCATTACATCGTCTTGTTAGAATGTGTCATACCTCAAGCAGCAAAAGTCTGCTCACTGTTCCCCCAACTGAAGTTAATTCCTCTCAACAGTCCTGTGTGGAACAGCCATCTATTTTAGTAACGGTTGCTAAAATCATTTTCCTCTTACAAACAGAAATCTTCATCTCTTTTCTGTTTCAGAGTAAATAGTACATACCAGCACTATTTTAAAATAACAAACTCTTGATTGAATAATAAAAACTACAGTTAAACACTAAAATACTCTAAGCCATCTCCGTGGAGATGTTGCCTGTACAACGGCAAAGAGAATGACTGGGGAAGGCGGAGCCTAGGAGGGATCATGTGACCAGCTTTGCTGGGCTCTTTGCCATTTCCTGTTGGGGAAGAGAATATCCCACAAGTAAGGATGACGCCGTGGACCGGACACACCTATGTTGGAGAAATGTTAATTTTCCATTGTTCTCTCCAAGTATTGGTGATTAGTTTATGGACAGATATAAGATAAAGAAGCAGGTATATTTACAAAATGTGATTAAGTAATGAGACCTGATTATACCTACAAGCTCAACCCATTTTATTAGGTTGTGGCTTTAAAACACAAAATCAGCTAATTCATATACACAAATTAACCTTAGAAAACAAATCTCATACATTTTATACTATGCAGCTTGTAAAAAAAAGTAACTGAAAACACATTAAGGGAAAAACAATGTTATAGTATACTGTCCCTTTAAGCAAGTTTACTTTGAAATCATGTGAGTATCAGTGAAATCCCATCACAATAAAGCAATGTGAACTCAGCACTGATGATGCAAATTGCAGGCTCCTCCTGCTAACAGACTCCTGCACAGAATAATGGACTAGGGGCTTATTTAGATCTTTTAAATGGCTTGGATTTAGTCCAGACTGGAGAAGGCTTCCAATTGGAAACCGTTCCCTTAGGGGAAGGGTCAGGTTTCTGTTCCTTATTTTGACGAAAGGAACGAAAACGGCTAGCAGCCTTAAATTTACCCTTAGATTTTTTTATCCTGAGACAAAAAAGCTCCCTTCCCTCCAGTAACAGTTGAAATAATAGAATCCAACTGAGAACCAAATAATTTACTACCTTGGAAAGAGAGAGATAACAACGTTGATTTAGAAGTCATATCAGCATTCCAAGATTTAAAAGGGACACTCAGGTTAAATTAAATTTTCATGATTCAGATACAGTATGTAATTTTAAACAACTTTCCAATTTACTTCCATTAAAAAAAATGTGCACAGTCTTTTATATTTACAATTTTTGAGTCACCAGATCCTACTGAGCATGTGCAAGAATTCACAGACTATACGTATATGCATTTGTGATTGGCTGATTGCTATCACATGGTACAAGGGGAGTGGAAATAAACATAACTTTGAAATTTGTTATTAAAAAATCTACTACTCATTTGAAGTTCAGACTAAGTGCTATTGCATTGTCTTGTTATCTTGCATTTGTTGATTATGCAAATCTAATGTGTTGACTGGTCCTTTAAGCCATAAAGCTCTTCTAGCTAATATAGCTAAAGACATACATCTGACATCAATTCTAATGATATAAAAAATGGCATCACAAATGAAATTATTAGCATGTTGAATTAGCTTAACAATGTTATACACATTATGATCTGGTACTTGTTGTGCTAAAGTTTCCAACCAAAAAGTTGAAGCAGCAGCAACATCAGCCAAAGAAATAGCAGGCCTAAGAAGATGACCAAAACATAAATAAGCCTTCCTAAGATAAGATTCAAGTTTCCTATCTAAAGGATCTTTAAAAGAAGTACGTTTAGCAAGAGTAGAGATGGCCCCATCAACTTTGGGGATCTTTTCCCAAAACTCCAATCTATCAGACGGCAAAGGATACAGTTCCTTAAACCTTGAAGGAGTAAAAGAAGTACCCGGTCTATTCCATTCCCTAGAAATTACATCTGAAATAGCATCAGGAACTGGAAAAACCTCGGGAAAAACTATGTGAGGTTTAAAAACTGAATTTAAACGTTTACTGGTTTTAATATCAAGAGGACTAGTCTCCTCCATATCTAATGCAATCAACACCTCCTTTAATAAGGAACGAACATACTCCATTTTTAAATAAGTATGAAGATTTGTCAGTGTCAATATCTGAGGCAGAATCTTCTGAACGAGATAGATCCTCATCAGAGATAGATAAATCAGAATGCTGTCGGTCATTTAAAAAATTCATCAATTTTATGAGAAGTTTTAAAAGACCTTTTACGTTTATTAGAAGGTGGCATGACAGACAAAGCCTTCTGAATGGAATTAGAAACAAATTCTCTCACATTAACAGGAATATCCTGAGCATTAGATGTTGAAGGAACAACAACAGGTAATGGATTATTACTAATGGAAAACAGAATTTATGCTTACATGATAAATTACTTTCTCTTGCGGTGTATCCAGTTCACGGATTCATCCTTTACTTGTGGGATATTCTCATTCCCTACAGGAAGTGGCAAAGAGAGCACACAGCAGAGCTGTCCATATAGCTCCCCCTCTAGCTCCACCCCCGTCATTCGACCAAAGGTTAGGAAGAAAAAGGAGAAACCATAGGGTGCAGTGGTGACTGTAGTTTACACAAAAATTTTTTACCCGACTTAAATGCCAGGGCGGGCCGTGGACTGGATACACCGCAAGAGAAAGTAATTTATCAGGTAAGCATAAATTCTGTTTTCTCTTGCAAGGTGTATCCAGTCCACGGATTCATCCTTTACTTGTGGGATACCAATACCAAAGCTTTAGGACACGGATGAAGGGAGGGAACAAGACAGGTACCTTAAACGGAAGGCACCACTGCTTGCAAAACCTCTCCCCCAAAAATAGTCTCCGAAGAAGCCAAAGAATCGAATTTGTAAAATTTGGCAAAAGTATGCAGTGAAGACCAAGTCGCTGCCTTACAAATCTGTTCAACAGAAGCCTCATTTTTGAAACCCCATGTGGAAGCCACTGCTCTAGTAGAATGAGCAGTAATTCTTTCAGGAGGCTGCTGGCCAGCAGTCTCATAGGCCAAACGGATGATGCTTTTCAGCCAAAAGGAAAGAGAGGTAGCAGTTGCTTTCTGACCTCTCCTCTTACCAGAATAGATAACAAACAAGGAAGATGTTTGTCTGAAATCCTTAGTTGCTTGTAAATAGAAATTTAAAGCACAAACTACATCAAGATTGTGTAATAGACGTTCCTTCTTCGAAGATGGATTAGGACACAGAGAAGGAACACCTATTTCCTGGTTAATATTCTTGTTAGAAACAACTTTAGGAAGAAAACCAGGCTTGGTACGCAAAACTACCTTATCTGCGTGGAACACCAGGTAAGGTGAATCACACTGTAAGGCAGATAATTCTGAAACTCTTCTAGCAGAAGAGATAGCTATCAAAAACAAAACTTTCCAAGATAACAACTTAATGTCTATGGAATGTAAAGGTTCAAACGGAACCCCTTGAAGAACTGAAAGAATTAGAATCAAACTCCATGGCGGAGCCACATTTTTTTAGACAGGCTTGATTCTGACTACAGCCTGAGCAAACGCTTGAACGTCTGGTACCTCTGCCAGACGCTTGTGTAACAGGATAGACAAAGCAGATATTTGTCCTTTTAAGGAACTAGCTGACAATCCTTTCTCCAATCCTTCTTGGAGAAAAAACAATATCCTGGGAATCCTAACCTTACTCCATGAGTAACCCTTGGATTCACACCAACAAAGATATTTCCGCCATATCTTATGGTAGATTTTCCTGGTGACAGGCTTTCTAGCCTGAATCAGAGTATCTATAACTGACTCAGAGAACCCACGCTTTGATAGAATTAAGCGTTCAATCTCCAAGCAGTCAGACGTAGAGAAACTAAATTTGGATGCTTGAACGGACCCTGTATCAGAAGATCCTGCCTCATTGGCAATGTCCATGGTGGGACAGATGACATGTCCACTAGGTCTGCATACCAAGTCCTGCGTGGCCACGCAGGTGCTATCAGAATCACCAAAGCCTTCTCCTGCTTGATTCTGGCAACCAGACGCGGGAGGAGAGGAAACGGTGGAAAAACATAAGCCAGATTGAAGGACCAAGGCGCTGCTAGAGCATCTATCAATACCGCCTTGGGATCCCGGGACCTGGACCCATAGAGAGGAAGTTTGGTGTTCTGAAGGGACGCCATCAGATCCAACTCTGGAGTGCCCCCATAGCCGAGTCAGCTGGGCAAATACCTCCGGATGGAGTTCCCACTCCCCCGGGTGAAAAGTCTGACGACTTAGAAAATCCGCCTCCCAGTTGTCTACGCCTGGGATGTGAATTGCTGATAGATGGCAGGAGTGATCCTCCGCCCACCTAATTATTTTGGTTACTTCTGTCATCGCTAGGGAACTCTTTGTTCCCCCCCTGATGATTAACGTAAGCTACAGTCGTGATGTTGTCCGACTGAAATCTGATGAATTTGGCCGCAGCTAGTTGAGGCCATGCCTGAAGAGCGTTGAATATCGCCCTCAGTTCCAGAATGTTTATCGGGAGAAGAGTTTCTTCCCGAGACCATAAGCCCTGAGCTTTCAGGGAGTCCCAGACCGCACCCCAGCCTAACAGACTGGCGTCGGTCGTTACAATGATCCACTCTGGCCTGCGGAAACATATTCCCTGAGACAACCACCAGAGAAGAGAATCTCTGGTCTCCTGGTCCAACTGAATTTGAGGAGACAAATCTGCATAATCCCCATTCCACTGTTTGAGCATGCATAGTTGCAGTGGTCTGAGGTGTATCCGAGCAAAAGGGACTATGTCTATTGCCGCTACCATTAGTCTGATTGTCTCCATGCACTGAGCCACAGATGGCCGAGGAATGGAATAAAGAGCTCGGCAAGTAGTTAAGAGTTTTAGCTTTCTGACCTCCGTCAGAAATATTTTCATTTCTACCGAGTCTATCAGGGTTCCTAGAATGGAACTCTTGTGAGGGGGAGAGA
Organism: Bombina bombina; assembly: GCF_027579735.1. Classification (NCBI taxonomy): domain Eukaryota; kingdom Metazoa; phylum Chordata; class Amphibia; order Anura; family Bombinatoridae; genus Bombina; species Bombina bombina. The sequence goes on along the minus strand of NC_069501.1, from coordinate 564,697,673 downwards.
GAACTCTTTTTGATGTTCACCTTCCACCCGTGAGACCTCAGAAAGGCCAATACAATCTCTGTGTGAGACTTGGTTCTTTGGAAAGTCGACGCCTGAATTAAGATGTCGTCTAGGTAAGGCGCCACTGCTATGCCCCGCGGTCTTAGAACCGCCAGGAGGGACCCTAGCACCTTTGTGAAAATTCTGGGAGCAGTGGCCAACCCGAAAGGAAGAGCCACAAACTGAAAATGCTTGTCCAGAAAGGCGAACCTGAGAAACTGGTGATGATCTTTGTGGATAGAATGTGCAGATATGCATCCTTTAGATCCACGGTAGTCAAATATTGACCCTCCTGGATCATTGGTAAGATTGTCCGAATGGTCTCCATCTTGAATGATGGGACTCTGAGGAATTTGTTTAGAATTTTGAGATCCAGGATTTGTCTGAAAGTTCCTTCTTTTTTTGGGAACCACAAAACAGGTTTGAGTAAAACCCCCAGTCCTTGTTCTGCAATTGGAACTGGGTGGATCACTCCCATTGTATGTAGATCTTCTACACAGCGTAAAAAACGCCTCTTTCTTTGACTGATCTGTAGACAGACGAGAAATGTGGAACCTTCCCCTTGGAGGAGAGTCCTTGAATTCTAGAAGGTATCCCTGGGCTACAATCTCTAATGCCCAAGGATCGTGTACATCTCTTGCCCCAGGCATGAGCAAAGAGAGAGTCTGCCCCCTACTAGATCCGGTCCCGGATCGGGGGCTACCCCTTCATGCTGTCTTGGTGGCAGCTGCAAGCTTTTTGGCCTGTTTACCCTTATTCCAGCCCTGGTAAGGTTTCCAGGTGCCTCTTTGTTCTTTGTCTTAAAGGCTTTGTCATGAGGGAAGAGCATGGCCTTTTCCCTCGGTGATATCTGAAATAATATCTTTCAATTCAGGCCCGAAGAGGGTCTTCCCTTTGAAGGAATGTTCAAAAGCTTGGATTTAGACGACACATCGGACGACCAGGACGTTAGCCATAGCGCCACTGCGCGCCAAAATGGCGAAACCTGAATTTTTCGCCGCTAACTTAGCTATTTGGAAGCTGGCGTCAGTGATAAACGAATTAGCTAGCTTTAGAGCCTTAATTCTATCCATAATTTCCTCATATGAGGTCTCCATCTGGAGCGAGTCTTCCAGCGCCTCAAACCAGAAAGCAGCTGCAGCAATTCTAACACCACATTCACTTTACACTCCCGAGAGAGACCCTAGTGCTTAGAGCCGGCAAAGAGAATGACTGGGGGGTGGAGCTAGAGGGGGAGCTATATGGACAGCTCTGCTGTGTGTACTCTCTTTGCCACTTCCTGTAGGGAATGAGAATATCCCACAAGTAAAGGATGAATCCGTGGACTGGATACACCTTGCAAGAGAAATATTGTCTGCATTTAAAAGTTTATCATGACAACTAACACAAACTACAGCCGGAGGAACAGTTACCACAAGTTTACAACAAATGCACTTAGCTTTGGTAGAACCGACATCAGGCAGCAGGATTCCAATAGTAGATTCTGAGACAGGGTCAGATTGAGACATCTTGCAATATGTAATAGAAAAAATAACATATAAAGCAAAATTATCAATTTCCTTATATGACAGTTTCAGGAATGGGAAAAAATGCAAACAAAATAAGCCTCTGGAAACCAGAAGCAAAATGAAATAAAGACTTAAATAATGTCAAAAATCTGGCGCCAAGTATGACGCCCTACCAACTGACAAAATATTTTTTGGCGCCAAGAAAGTCTGCAACAAACATGAGCGTTCTGATGACGCAACTACGTGAAAACTCTTGGCGCCAACTAAGACGCCGGAAATGACGAAAATACGTCAACAAACGTAATTCTCGCGCCAAAAAAGACGCAATAAATTATAGCATTTTGCACTCCCGCGAGCCTATCAGCCCGCAATTTAGAAAAGAGAGTCAATTTGAAAATTTCAGGTAAGAATTTTTTTTTTTTTTTTTTAAATGCATTTCCCAAAATGAAACTGACAGTCTGCAAGAAGGAAATATACTGATTAACCTGAATCATGGTAAATATAAGTACAAAACATATATTTAGAACTTTACATATAAAGTGCCAAACCATAGCTTAGAGTGTCTTAAATAAAAGAAAACATACTTACCAAAAGACACTCATCTACATAAAGTAGATAACCAAACCAGTACTGAAACGAGAATCAGTAGAGGTAATGATATATAAGAGTATATCGTTGATCTGAAAAGGGAGGTAGGAGATGAATCTCTACGACCGATAACAGAGAACCTATGAAATAGATCCCAGTTAGGATGACCATTGTATTCAATAGGTAACACTCCCTTCACATCCTCTGTCATTCACTGCACTCTGAGAGGAACTGGGCTTCAGCAAGCTGAGAAGCGCATATTAACGTAGAAATCTAGCACAAACTTACTTCACCACCTCCACAGGAGGCAAAGTTTGTAAAACTGAATTGTGGGTGTGGTGAGGGGTGTATTTATAGGCATTTTGAGGTTTGGGAAACTTTGCCCCTCCTGGTAGGAATGTATATCCCATACGTCACTAGCTCAAGGACTCTTGCCATTACATGAAAGAAACACCCATGCTAAATAGTTTCTAAATTTTATCCTAAGTTTAGAAATATTCAATGTTTACATGTTCTTTGCTTTTTTTTGCAAGTTATAGGGCAATAAATACAAGTAGCACTTTGCTATTTCTAAACCACATTTTTTCAAAATTAGCGCTAGTTACATTGGGACACTGATATCTTTCAGGAATCCCTGAATATCCCTTGATATGTACATATTTTTTTTTAGAAGACATCCCAAAGTATTGATCTAGACCCATTTTGGTATATTTCATGCCACCATTTCACGGCCAAATACGATCAAATCAAAAAAATCGTTCACTTTTTCACAAATTTTTTCACAAACTTTAGGTTCCTCACTGAAATTATTTACAAACAACTTGTGCAATTATGGCATAAATGGTTGTAAATGTTTCTCTGGATCCCCTTTTTTTCAGAAATAGCAGACATATATGGCTTTGGCGTTGCTTTTTGGTAATTAGAAGGCCGCTAAATGCCACTGCGCATCACACATGTATTATGCCCAGCAGTGAAGGGGTTAATTAGGGAGCATGTAGGGAGCGTCTAGGGTTAATTTTAGCTTTAGTGTAAGTAGACAACCCCAAGTATTGATCTAGGCCCATCTTGGTATATTTCATGCCACCATTTCACCGCCAAATGCGATCAAATAATAATAAAAAAAACAAATTTTTTCACAATTTTAGGTTTCTCACTGAAATTATTTACAAACAATTTGTGCAATTATGGCATAAATGGTTGTAAATGTTTCTCTGGGATCACCTTTGTTCAGAAATAGCAGACATATATGGCTTTGGCGTTGCTTTTTGGTAATTAGAAGGCTGCTAAATGCCGCTGCGCACCACAGATGTATTATGCCCAGCAGTGCAGGGGTTAATTAGGTAGCTTATAGGGAGCTTGCAGGGTTAATTTTAGCTTTAGTGTAGAGATCAGCCTCCCACGTGACACATCACACCCCCTGATCCCTCCCAAAGAGCTCTCTTCCTTCCCCCATCCCACAATTGTCCTCGCCATCTTAAGTACTGGCAAAAAGTCTGCCAGTACTAAAACAAGATATATATATATTTTTTTTTTAAATAAAAAATTATATCATATTTACATATGCTGCTGTGTAGGATCTGCCCTTAGCCCCCAACCTCCCTGATACCCCCCAAACAGCTCTCTAACCCTCCCCATCTACCTTACTGGGAGCGTCTGCTAGTACCCAGTTTAGCATAAAATATATATATTTTTTTAATTAAATTTTTTTTTCCTGTAGTGTAGCTTCCTACCCTCACCCCCCCCTCCCAGATCCCTTGCATAATTTTTTATTGCTTCCCCCCCGCTTTATCCCACTTATTGATCCAAAATTTTCTGTAGTGTAGCGGTTCCCACCCGCTCCATCCCCGTGCACACGCGCGCCCGCCGCCCCCCATGCACTCGCGTGCATCCGTGCGCGCTCCCGACAACCCCATCCCGCCCCCTCACTCTTCTGGACTTCATCGATGGCCGCCCACCCGCCTCCCACGTCTGCTCCCACCCACCGATTGTGGACATCGATGCCCGGTGCAGAGAGGGCCACAGAGTAGCTCTCTCTGCATCAGATGGGGGAAAATGTTATTGCAGGATGCCGCTTTAAACCCCTAACGTTGTACAGGGTACGTCGCTGGTCTTTAAAGACCAGTTTTGTGCAAGACGTACCCTGTAAGACTTGTGACGTTAAGGGGTTAAACAACTTTCAATTTACTTGCATTAACAAAACGTGCAGTTTTTTTTATATTTAAACTTTGAGTCACCAACTCCTATTGAGCATGTGCAAGAATTCACAGAATAAACGTGTATGCATTTGTGATTGGCTGATGGCTGTCACATGGTACGTGTATGCATTTGTGATTGACTGATGGCTGTTACATGTACAGGGGAGTGGAAATAGACATAACTTTTAAATTGTCAGAAAAAAAAAAATCTACTCATTTGAAGTTCAGATTAAGTGCTATTTTCTTGTTATCCTTCATTTGTTGATTATGCAAATCTACTGTGTTGACTGGTCTTTAAACAATATACAGCCACAATGCCTTACAACAAACCCCGAAAGCAATATTTTTCCTCTGAAATTAACCCCTAAAATATCCAATCTCCATTACAAATAATAAATATCTGAAAAAAAAATAATAAATAATAATAATCACTGCATTCATGCACATTTTCAAATTAATGTCCATATTATGTGCTCATCTTTTTAATTTTAAAATGGTCTATTTTTAAAAGGGTCTATTCTATGATTTTATTTGATTGATCTAATTCACATCTTTAAAAGTCAAAAACAGTGCACATATTTTATTTGTATAAATGCTAGAGAAATGTTATCGTTTACAGAAATAAGAAAGACAGATATTAACATTAAAGTCTTACCTCAAAAAACTTCTGTATGACGTAGTTCCCAAATACATCAACCATGAGCTGGTAGGCGGCCTGCAAGATCTCGTTGAACACCAGCTGTCTTTCTGCAGGGGTTGCTCTTTCTAGTTTTAACTGAATAAACCTATGAAAGACATAAAAATGACATGAAGCTTGCAAGAGGAAAAAAACTATTGCTGTAAAGTATCCATCTCTCTCCAGTACTCCTTTTCCTATCAATGCTATCACAGCCTTTGCTCCATTTCAATACTAACTTTCTTGCTAATCAATACCAACCAGTGAACGATTTGAGGTAAAGATTATACTTAAAATCATTGCGCTTATAATTTATGACCGAGGATTTTGAGAGTACATAAAAAAAATGAGTAAAAATACTTGAGTCAAATGTTAAAACCATAAAAATAGTAAAATTTCCAGGAGATAAAGCAAAGAAATGGTCTGACACTTTTGTCTTCTGCCTTAATTACACACCATAACCATGTACATACATTAAAGGGAAATCTGTTTCTTAGTTTTCTCTTTTGCTGCAAGACATAGGCTTCTCTTCAATAATAATGGGCTCCCTCCCTGGACAAAAAGAATATAAGCTTTATGAAAAGATGCTCTATACAGAGATTATCTTTATAAAAATATGTTAGAGCAACAAACACTTCTATATTTGTATAAAAATAAAAACAAAGAAATAAAAGAGTAGCATATATGATTAAGAGAGGAGAAAGAAGTTACAAAAAATAAATTGCATATTATTACTGATAATTTTTTTTGTAAGAGTCTGGAAATTAGTTCACCCTCTTGACGCCACACTGAGCAGCTGTACCTGTAGCCGGCTAATATCGGAGCAGCTGGTTCGGTTTTTGGCGGACTGTTTGTTTTTTATATGCCCACCTGTCTAGAGACACAGGAACACTGTGGAACATTACATGTTTTGTGGCTTTTATCATACCTCATATTTGTTTGAGGTTGGAAAGTGTGAGTGTTCAAAATTTTTTTAATAAAACCAATTTTTTTTAATAAAACTGCGCCTTTCTACCAGGTTTTTTTTTCACTTAGCCTCATCCAGAGCTGTGTGTTTCATGAGCGGCAGCAACTACGGCTATTGATTTGCACTTATCCAGGCTACTACATCACCCACGTATCCTTTGCTATTCTGTGAACTTTTATACAGGGCGCTTGTCTATGGTTATATTTCTTTAAAATAATAGTCTATAAAAAAACATAATTTATGTAAGAACTTACCTGATAAATTAATTTCTTTCATATTGGCAAGAGTCCATGAGCTAGTGACATATGGGATATACAATCCTACCAGGAGGGGCAAAGTTTCCCAAACCTCAAAATGCCTATAAATACACCCCTCAGCACACCCACAATTCAGTTTAACGAATAGCCAAGCAGTGGGGTGATAAAGAAAGGAGTAGAAAGCATCAACAAAGGAAATTTGGAAATAATTGTGCTTTATACAAAAAATCATAACCACCATAAAAAGGGTGGGCCTCATGGACTCTTGCCAATATGAAATAAATGAATTTATCAGGTAAGTTCTTACATAAATGATGTTTTCTTTCATGTAATTGGCAAGAGTCCATGAGCTAGTGACATATGGGATATCAATACCCAAGATGTGGAGTCTTCCACTCAAGAGTCACTAAAGAGAGAGGGAATAAAATAAAAACAGCCATATACAGCTGAAAAAATTAATCCACAACCCAAACAAAATAGTTTATTTTCATTTTTGAAAGAAAAAAACTTAAATCAGAAGCAGAAGAATCAAACTGAAACAGCTGCCTGAAGAACTTTTCTACCAAAAACTGCTTCCGAAGAAGCAAATACATAAAAACGGTAGAATTTAGTAAATGTATGCAAAGAGGACCAAGTCGCTGCTTTGCAAATCTGATCAACTGAAGCTTCATTCTTAAAAGCCCACAAAGTGGAGACTGATCTAGTAGAATGAGTTATAATTCTCTGAGGCGGGGCTTGACCCGACTCCAAATAAGCTTAATGAATCAAAAAGCTTTAACATAATATTTCAAAGCTCTCACCACATCCAAAGAATGTAAGGATCTTTCCAAAGGATTCCTAGGATTAGGACACAAGGAAGAGACAACAATTTCTCTACTAATGTTGTTAGAATTCACAACCTGAAGTAAAAATTCAAATGAAGTCTGCAAAACCGCCTTATCCTGATGAAAAATCAGAAAGATTCATTAGAAAAAGCAGATAGCTCAGAAACTCTTCTAGCAGAAGAGATAGCCAAAAAGAACAACACTTTCCAAGAAAGTAGTTAAATGTCCAAAGAATGCATAAGCTCAACTGGAGAAGCCTGTAAAGCCTTCAGAACCAAATTAAGACTCCAAGGAGGAGAAATTGATTTAATGACAGGCTTAATACGAACTAAAGCCTGTACAAAACAGTGTATATCAGGAAGTATAGCAATCTTTCTGTGAAATAAAACAGAAAGAGCGGAGATTTGTCCTTTCAAGGAACTTGCAGACAAAACCTTATCCAAACCATCCTGAAGAAACTGAAAAAATTCTAGGAATTCTAAAAGAATGCCAGGAGAATTTATGAGAAGAACACCATGAAATGTAAGTCTTCCAAACTCTATAATAAATCTTCCTAGAGACTGATTTACGAGCTTGAAACATAGCATCAATCACTGAGTCAGAGAAACCTCTATGACTTAGTACTAAGCGTTCAATTTCCATACCTTCAAATTTAAAGATTTGAGATCCTGATGGAAAAAAGGACCATGAGATAGTAGGTCTGGCCGTAACAGAAGTGGCCAAGGCAGGCAACTGGACATCCGAACCAGTTCCGCATACCAAAACCTGTGGGGCCATGCTGGCGCTACCAGCAATACAAATGATTGTTCCATGATGATTTTTGGAAATCACTCTTGGAAGGAGAACTAGAGGCGGGAAGATATAAGCAGGATGAAAACACCAAGAAAGTATCAGAACATCCACTGCTTCCGCCTGAACATCCCTGGACCTGGATAGGTATGTGGGAATTTTCTTGTTTAGATGAGAGACCATGAGATGTATCTCTGGAAGACCCCATATCTGAACAATCTGAGAAAAAACATCTGGATGGAGAGACCACTCCCCTGGATGTAAAGTCTGGCGGCTGAGATAATCCGCTTCCCAAATGTCTACACCTGGGATATGCACCGCAGAGATTAGATAGGAGCTGGATTCCGCCCAAACAAGTATTCGAGATACTTCTTCATAGCGTGGGGACTGTGAGTCCCACCCCGATGATTGACATATGCCACTGATGTGAAAATGTCTGTCTGAAAACAAATGAACGGTTCTCTCTTAACAGAGGCCAAAACTGAAGAGCTCTGAGAATTGCACAGAGTTCTAAAATATTTATTGGAAATTTCGCCTCTTGAAATTTCCAAACCCCTTGTGCTGTCAGAGATCCTCAAACAGCTCCCCAACCTGAAAGACTCGCATCTGTTGTGATCACAGTCCAGGTTGGACGAACAAAAGAAGCCCCTTGAACTAAACGATGGTGATCTATCCACCATGTCAGAGTGTGTCGTACATTGGGATTTAAGGATATTAATTGTGATATCTTTGTATAATCCCTGCACCATTGATTCAGCATACAAAGCTGAAGAGGTCTCATGTGAAAACGAGCAAAGGGGATCGCGTCCGATGCTGCAGTCATGAGACCTAAAACTTCCATGCACATAGCCACTAAAGGGAATGACTGAGACAGAAGGTGCCGGCAGGCTGCAACCAATTTTAAACGTCTCTTGTCTGTTAGAGACAGAGTCATGGACACTGAATCTATCTGGAAGCCTAAAAAGGTGACCCTTGTCTGAGGAATCAAGAAACTTTTTGGTAAATTGATCCTTCAACCATGTTTCCGAAGAAACAACACTAGTTGAATCGTGTGAGATTCTGCAGTATGTAAAGACTGAGCTAGTACCAAGATAACGTCCAAATAAGGAAACACCGCAATACCCTGTTCTCTGATTACAGAGAGTAGGGCACCCAGAACCCTTGAAAAGATTCTTGAAGCGGTTGCTAGGCCAAATGGAAAAGCAACAAATTGGTAATGCTTGTCTAGAAAAGAGAATCTCAGAAACTGATAATGTTCTGGATGAATCGGAATATGAAGGTATGCATCCTGCAAGTCTATTGTGGACATATAATGTCCTCGCTGAACAAAAGGCAGAATAGTCCTTATAGTCACCAACTTGAAAGTTGGTACTCTTACATAACGATTCAAAATTTTCAGATCCAAAACTGGTCTGAATAAATTTTCCTTCTTTGGGACAATGAAATAGATTTGAATAAAACCCCAAACCTTGTTCCAGAAGAGGAACTGGCATGATTACCCCTGAAGACTCCAGGTCTGAAACATACTTCAGGAAAGCCTGAGCTTTTACTGGATCTACTGGGATACATGAGAGAAAAAAATCTTCTCACAGGAGGTCTTACTCTGAATCCTATTCGATAGCCTAGAGAGACAATGCTCTGAATCCATTGATTTTGAACAGAATTTATCCAAATATCCTTGAAAAACCTTAATCTGCCCCCTACCAGCTGAGCTGGAATGAGGACCGCACCTTCATGCAGACTTAGGGGCTGACTTTGGTTTCCTAAAAGGCTTGGATTTATTCCAATTTGAGGAAGGCTTCCAATTGGAGGCAGATTCCTTGGGGGGAGGATTGAGTTTTTGTTCCTTATTCTGACGAAAGGAACGAAAACGGTTAGAAGCCTTAGATTTACCCTTAGGTTTTTTATCCTGAGGCAGAAAAAAACTCCCTTTCCCCCAGTAACAGTTGAAATAATAGAATCCAACTGAAAACCAAATAAATTATTACCTTGGAAAGAAAGAGATAGTAATCTAGATTTAGATGTCATATCAGCATTCTAAGATTTAAGCCACAAAGCTCTTCTAGCTAATATAGCTAAAGACATGGATCTAACATCACAAATAAAATGAATAGCATGTTGTAGTAAGCGAATAATGCTAGATATGTCAGAATCCAATTCATGTTGCACTAAATTCTCCAACCAGAAAGTTGATGCCACCGCAACATCAGCCAAAGAAATTGTAGGTCTGAGAAGATGACCTGAAAAAACAGAATTTATGTTTACCTGATAAATTACTTTCTCCAACGGTGTGTCCGGTCCACGGCGTCATCCTTACTTGTGGGATATTCTCTTCCCCAACAGGAAATGGCAAAGAGCCCAGCAAAGCTGGTCACATGATCCCTCCTAGGCTCCGCCTTCCCAGTCATTCGACCGACGTAAAAGGAGGAATATTTGCATAGGAGAAATCATATGATACCGTGGTGACTGTAGTTAAAGAAAATAAATTATCAGACCTGATTAAAAAACCAGGGCGGGCCGTGGACCGGACCACACCGTTGGAGAAAGTAATTTATCAGGTAAACATAAATTCTGTTTTCTCCAACATAGGTGTGTCCGGTCCACGGCGTCATCCTTACTTGTGGGAACCAATACCAAAGCTTTAGGACACGGATGAAGGGAGGGAGCAAATCAGGTCACCTAGATGGAAGGCACCACGGCTTGCAAAACCTTCCTCCCAAAAATAGCCTCAGAAGAAGCAAAAGTATCAAATTTGTAAAATTTAGTAAAAGTGTGCAGTGAAGACCAAGTCGCTGCCTTACATATCTGATCAACAGAAGCCTCGTTCTTGAAGGCCCATGTGGAAGCCACGGCCCTAGTGGATGAGCTGTGATTCTTTCAGGAGGCTGCCGTCCGGCAGTCTCGTAAGCCAATCTGATGATGCTTTTAAGCCAAAAAGAGAGAGAGGTAGAAGTTGCTTTTTGACCTCTCCTTTTACCAGAATAAACAACAAACAAGGAAGATGTTTGTCTAAAATCCTTTGTAGCATCTTAAATAGAATTTTAGAGCACGAACTACATCCAAATTGTGCAACAAACGTTCCTTCTTTGAAACTGGATTCGGACACAAAGAAGGCACGACTATCTCCTGGTTAATGTTTTTGTTAGAAACAACTTTCGGAAGAAAACCAGGTTTAGTACGCAAAACCACCTTATCTGCATGGAACACCAGATAAGGAGGAGAACACTGCAGAGCAGATAACTCTGAAACTCTTCTAGCAGAAGAAATTGCAACCAAAAACAAAACTTTCCAAGATAATAACTTAATATCAACGGAATGTAAGGGTTCAAACGGAACCCCCTGAAGAACTGAAAGAACTAAATTGAGACTCCAAGGAGGAGTCAAAGGTTTGTAAACAGGCTTGATTCTAACCAGAGCCTGAACAAAAGGCTTGAACATCTGGCACAGCTGCCAGCTTTTTGTGAAGTAACACAGACAAAGCAGAAATCTGTCCCTTCAAAGAACATGCAGATAATCCTTTCTCCAAACCTTCTTGAAGAAAGGATAGAATCTTAGGAATTTTTATCTTGTCCCAAGGGAATCCTTTAGATTCACACCAACAGATATATTTTTTCCATATTTTATGGTAGATTTTTCTAGTTACAGGCTTTCTGGCCTGAACAAGAGTATCAATGACAGAATCTGAGAACCCTCGCTTTGATAAAATCAAACGTTCAATCTCCAAGCAGTCAGTTGGAGTGAGACCAGATTCGGATGTTCGAACGGACCTTGAACAAGAAGGTCCCGTCTCAAAGGTAGCTTCCATGGTGGAGCCGATGACATATTCACCAGGTCTGCATACCAAGTCCTGCGTGGCAACGCAGGAGCTATCAAGATCACCGATGCCCTCTCCTGATTGATCCTGGCTACCAGCCTGGGGATGAGAGGAAACGGTGGGAATACATAAGCTAGTTGAAGGTCCAAGGTGCTACTAGTGCATCTACTAGAGTCGCCTTGGGATCCCTGGATCTGGACTCGTAGCAAGGAACCTTGAAGTTCTGACGAGAGGCCATCAGATCCATGTCTGGAATGCCCCACAACTGAGTAATTTGGGCAAAGATTTAAGGATGGAGTTCCCACTCCCCCGGATGAAATGTCTGACGACTCAGAAAATCCGCTTCCAATTTTCCACTCCTGGGATGTGGATTGCAGACAAGTGGCAGGAGTGAGTCCTCCGCCATTGAATGATTTTGGTCACTTCTCTCCATCGCCAGGGAACTCCTTGTTCCCCCTGATGGTTGATTGTACGCAACAGTCGTCATGTTGTCCGATTGAAACCGTATGAATTTGGCCTTTGCTAGCTGAGGCCAAGCCTTGAGAGCATTGAATATCGCTCTCCAGTTCCAGAATATTTATCGGGAGAAGAGATTCTTCCCGAGACCAAAAACCCTGAGCTTTCAGGAGTCCCCAGACCGCGCCCCAGCCCACCAGACTGGCGTCGGTCGTGACAATGACCCACTCTGGTCTGCGGAAGCTCATCCCCTGTGACAGGTTGTCCAGGGACAGCCACCAACGGACGTGAATCCTCCTGGTCCTCTGATCTACTTGTATCGTCGGAGACAAGTCTGTATAATCCCCATTCCACTGACTGAGCATGCACAGTTGTAATGGTCTCAGATGAATTCGCGCAAAAGGAACTATGTCCATTGCCTGCGGACCATCAAACCTATTACTTCCATGCACTGCGCTATGGAAGGAAGAGGAACAGAATGAAGTACTTGACCAAGAGTTTAGAAGTTTTGATTTTCTGGCCTCTGTCAGAAAAATCCTCATTTCTAAGGAGTCTATTATTGTTCCCAAGAAGGGAACTCTTGTTGACGGAGATAGAGAACTTTTTCCTACGTTCACTTTCCACCCGTGAGATCTGAGAAAGGCCAGGACAATGTCCGTATGAGCCTTTGCTTGTGGAAGGGACGACGCTTGAATCAGAATGTCGTCCAAGTAAGGTACTACTGCAATGCCCCTTGTCTTAGCACCGCTAGAAGGGACCCCAGTACCTTTGTGAAAACTCTTGGAGCAGTGGCTAATCCGAATGGAAGTGCCACAAACTGGTAATGCTTGTCCAGAAAGGCGAACCTTAGGAACCGTGATGTTCCTTGTGGATAGGAATATGTAGATACGCATCCTTTAAATCCACCGTGGTCATGAATTGACCTTCCTGGATGGAAGGAAGAATTGTTCGAATGGTTTCCATTTTGAACGATGGAACCTTGAGAAACTTGTTTAGGATCTTGAGATCTAAGATTGGTCTGAATGTTCCCTCTTTTTTTTGGGAACTATGAACAGATTGGAGTAGAACCCCATCCCTTGTTCTCCTAATGGAACAGGATGAATCACTCCCATTTTTTAACAGGTCTTCTACACAATGTAAGAATGCCTGTTTTTTTATGTGGTCTGAAGACAATTGAGACCTGTGGAACCTCCCCCTTGGGGGAAGCCCCTTGAATTCCAGAAGATAACCTTGGGAGACTATTTCCAGCGCCCAAGGATCCAGAACATCTCTTGCCCAAGCCTGAGCGAAGAGAGAGAGTCTGCCCCCCACCAGATCCGGTCCTGGATCGGGGGCCAACATCTCATGCTGTCTTGGTAGCAGTGGCAGGTTTCTTGGCCTGCTTACCTTTGTTCCAGCCTTGCATTGGCCTCCAGGCTGGCTTGGCTTGAGAAGTATTACCCTCTTGCTTAGAGGATGTAGCACTTGGGGCTGGTCCGTTTCTGCGAAAGGGACGAAATTTGGTTTATTTTTAGCCTTGAAAGACCTATCCTGAGGAAGGGCGTGGCCCTTGCCCCCAGTGATATCAGAAATAATCTCTTTCAAGTCAGGGCCAAACAGCGTTTTCCCCTTGAAAGGAATGTTAAGCAATTTGTTCTTGGAAGACGCATCCGCTGACCAAGATTTTAGCCAAAGCGCTCTGCGCGCCACAATAGCAAACCCCAGAATTTTTCGCCGCTAATCTAGCCAATTGCAAAGTGGCGTCTAAGGTGAAAGAGTTAGCCAATTTGAGAGCATGAATTCTGTCCAAAATCTCCTCATAAGAAGAATCTTTATTGAGCGCCTTTTCTAGTTCATCGAACCAGAAACACGCTGCTGTAGTGACAGGAACAATGCATGAAATTGGTTGTAGAAGGTAACCTTGCTGAACAAACATCTTTTTAAGCAAACCCTCTAATTTTTTATCCATAGGATCTTTGAAAGCACAACTATCTTCTATGGGTATAGTGGTGCGTTTGTTTAGAGTAGAAACCGCCCCCTCGACCTTGGGGACTGTCTGCCATAAGTCCTTTCTGGGGTCGACCATAGGAAACAATTTCTTAAATATAGGGGGAGGGACGAAAGGTATGCCGGGCCTTTCCCATTCTTTGTTTACAATGTCCGCCACCCGCTTGGGTATAGGAAAAGCTTCGGGGGGCCCCGGGACCTCTAGGAACTTGTCCATCTTACATAATTTCTCTGGAATGACCAAATTCTCACAATCATCCAGAGTAGATAACACCTCCTTAAGCAGAGCGCGGAGATGTTCCAATTTAAATTTGAATGTAATCACATCAGGTTCAGCTTGTTGAGAAATTTTCCCTGAATCTGAAATTTCTCCCTCAGACAAAACCTCCCTGGCCCCCTCAGACTGGTGTAGGGGCACTTCAGAACCAATATCATCAGCGTCCTCATGCTCTTCAGTATTTCTAAAACAGAGCAGTCGCGCTTTCGCTGATAAGTGGGCATTTTGGCTAAAATGTTTTTGATAGAATTATCCCATTACAGCCGTTAATTGTTGCATAGTAAGGAGTATTGGCGCACTAGATGTACTAGGGGCCTCCTGTGTGGGCAGACTGGCGTAGACGAAGGAGGGGATGATGCAGTACCATGCTTACTCCCCTCACTTGAGGAATCATCTTGGGCATCATTTTCTCTAAATTTTGTGTCACATAAATCACATCTATTTAAATGAGAAGGAAACTTGGCTTCCCCACATACAGAACACAGTCTATCTGATAGTTCAGACATGTTAAAACAGGCATAAACTTGATAACAAAGCACAAAAAACGTTTTAAAATAAAACCGTTACTGTCACTTTAAATTTTAAACCTGAACACACTTTATTACTGCAAATGTGAAAAAGTATGAAGGAATTGTTCAAAATTCACCAAAATTTCACCACAGTGTCTTAAAGCCTTAAAAGTATTGCACACCAAATTTGAAAGCTTTAACTCTTAAAATAACGGAACCGGAGCCGTTTTTTTATTTAACACCCTATACAGTCCCTGGTATCTGCTTTGCTGAGACCCAACCAAGCCCAAAGGGGAATACGATACCAAATGACGCCTTCAGAAAGCTTTTTAAATGTATCTGAGCTCCTCACACATGCATCTGCATGTCATGCTTCCCAAAAACAACTGCGCAATAGAGGCGCGAAAATGAGGCTCTGCCTATGATTAGGGAAAGCCCCCTAGAGAAAAAGGTGTCCAATACAGTGCCTGCCGGTTATTTTACATAATTCCCAAGAATAAAATAATTCCTCAAAGCTATGAAGTATTAAAAATGCTTATATATCAATCGTTTTAGCCCAGAAAATGTCTACCAGTCTAAAAGCCCTTGTGAAGCCCTTTATTCTTATGTAATAAAATGGCTTACCGGATCCCATAGGGAAAATGACAGCTTCCAGCATTACCTAGTCTTGTTAGAAATGTGTCATACCTCAAGCAGCAAAAGTCTGCTCACTGTTTCCCCCAACTGAAGTTAATTCCTCTCAACAGTCCTGTGTGGAAACAGCCATCGATTTTAGTAACGGTTGCTAAAATCATTTCCTCTTACAAACAGAAATCTTCATCTCTTTTCTGTTTCAGAGTAAATAGTACATACCAGCACTATTTTAAAATAACAAACTCTTGATTGAAGAATAAAAACTACATTTAAACACCAAAAAACTCTAAGCCATCTCCGTGGAGATGTTGCCTGTACAACGGCAAAGAGAATGACTGGGGAAGGCGGAGCCTAGGAGGGATCATGTGACCAGCTTTGCTGGGCTCTTTGCCATTTCCTGTTGGGGAAGAGAATATCCCACAAGTAAGGATGACGCCGTGGACCGGACACACCTATGTTGGAGAAAAAGGCCTTCCTTAGATAAGATTCAAGCTTCTTATCTAAAGGATCCTCAAAGGAAGTACTATCTTCCATAGGAATAGTGGAATGTTTAGCAAGAGTAGAAATAGCCCCATCAACTTTGGGGATCTTTTCCAAAACTCTATAGATTTTGCTGGCAAAGGATACAATTGTTAACCTTGAAGAAGGATAAAAAGAAGTACCTGTCTTATTCCATTCCTTAGAATCATATCAGAAATAGCCTCAGAATAGGAAAAACCCTGGAGAAAACCACAGGAGGTTTAAAAACAGAATTTATGTTTACCTGATAAATTACTTTCTCCAACGGTGTGTCCGGTCCACGGCGTCATCCTTACCTTGTGGGATATTCTCTTCCCCAACAGGAAATGGCAAAGAGCCCAGCAAAAGCTGGTCACATGATCCCTCCTAGGCTCCGCCTACCCCAGTCATTCGACCGACGTTAAGGAGGAATATTTGCATAGGAGAAACCATATGGTACCGTGGTGACTGTAGTTAAAGAAAATAAAATATCAGACCTGATTAAAAAAACCAGGCGGGGCCGTGGACCGGACACACCGTTGAGAAAGTAATTTATCAGGTAAACATAAATTCTGTTTTCTCCAACATAGGTGTGTCCGGTCCACGGCGTCATCCTTACTTGTGGGAACCAATACCAAAGCTTTAGGACACGGATGAAGGGAGGAGCAAATCAGGTCACCTAATGGAAGGCACCACGGCTTGCAAAACCTTTCTCCCAAAAATAGCCTCAGAAGAAGCAAAAGTATCAAACTTGTAAAATTTGGTAAAAGTGTGCAGTGAAGACCAAGTCGCTGCCCTACATATCTGATCAACAGAAGCCTCGTTCTTGAAGGCCCATGTGGAAGCCACAGCCCTAGTGGAATGAGCTGTGATTCTTTCGGGAGGCTGCCGTCCTGCAGTCTCGTAAGCCAATCTGATGATGCTTTTAATCCAAAAGGAGAGAGAGGTAGAAGTT
Organism: Bombina bombina; assembly: GCF_027579735.1. Classification (NCBI taxonomy): domain Eukaryota; kingdom Metazoa; phylum Chordata; class Amphibia; order Anura; family Bombinatoridae; genus Bombina; species Bombina bombina. The sequence continues at coordinate 564,680,702 of NC_069501.1, read as the reverse complement.
GCTTTTTGACCTCTCCTTTTACCGGAGTAAACAACAAACAAGGAAGATGTTTGTCTAAAATCCCTTTGTAGCATCTAAATAGAATTTTAGAGCGCGAACAACATCCAAATTGTGCAACAAACGTTCCTTCTGTTGAAACTGGTTTCGGACACAGAGAAGGTACGATAATCTCCTGGTTAATGTTTTTGTTAGAAACAACTTTTGGAAGAAAACCAGGTTTAGTACGTAAAACCACCTTATCTGCATGGAACACCAGATAAGGAGGAGAACACTGCAGAGCAGATAATTCTGAAACTCTTCTAGCAGAAGAAATTGCAACTAAAAACAAAACTTTCCAAGATAATAACTTAATATCAACGGAATGTAAGGGTTCAAACGGAACCCCCTGAAGAACTGAAAGAACTAAATTGAGACTCCAAGGAGGAGTCAAAGGTTTGTAAACAGGCTTAATTCTAACCAGAGCCTGAACAAAAGCTTGAACATCTGGCACAGCTGCCAGCTTTTTGTGAAGTAACACAGACAAGGCAGAAATCTGTCCCTTCAGGGAACTTGCAGATAATCCTTTTTCTAATCCGTCTTGAAGGAAGGATAAAATCTTAGGAATCTAACCTTGTCCCCAAGGGAATCCTTTAGATTCACACCAACAGATATATTTTTTCCAAATTCTTGTGGTAAATCTTTCTAGTTACAGGCTTTCTGGCCTGAACAAGAGTATCAATAACAGAATCTGAGAATCCTCGCTTCGATAGAATCAAGCGTTCAATCTCCAAGCAGTCAGCTGGAGTGAAACCAGATTCGGATGTTCGAACGGACCCTGAACAAGAAGGTCTCGTCTCAAAGGTAGCTTCCAGGTGGAGCCGATGACATATTCACCAGATCTGCATACCAAGTCCTGCGTGGCCACGCAGGAGCTATCAAGATCACCGACGCCCTCTCCTGATTGATCCTGGCTACCAGCCTGGGGATGAGAGGAAACGGCGGGAACACATAAGCTAGTTTGAAGGTCCAAGGTGCTACTAGTGCATCCACTAGAGCCGCCTTGGGATCCCTGGATCTGGACCCGTAGCAAGGAACTTTGCAGTTCTGACGAGAGGCCATTAGATCCATGTCTGGAATGCCCCACCGCTGGGTGACTTGGGCAAAGATTTCCGGATGGAGTTCCCACTCCCCCGGATGCAATGTCTGACGACTCAGAAAATCCGCTTCCCAATTTTCCACTCCTGGGATGTGGATAGCAGACAGGTGGCAGGAGTGAGACTCCGCCCATAGAATGATTTTGGTCACTTCTTCCATCGCTAGGGAACTCCTTGTTCCCCCCTGATGGTTGATGTACGCAACAGTCGTCATGTTGTCTGATTTAAACCGTATGAACTTGGTCCTCGCTAGCTGAGGCCAAGCCTTGAGAGCATTGAATATCGCTCTCAGCTCCAGAATATTTATCGGTAGAAGAGATTCTTCCCGAGACCAAAGACCCTGAGCTTTCAGGGATCCCCAGACCGCGCCCCAGCCCATCAGACTGGCGGTCGGTCGTGACAATGACCCACTCTGGTCTGCGGAACGTCATCCCTTGTGACAGATTGTCCAGGGACAGCCACCAACGGAGTGAGTCTCTGGTCCTCTGATTTACTTGTATCTTCGGAGACAAGTCTGTATAGTCCCCATTCCACTGACTGAGCATGCACAGTTGTAATGGTCTTAGATGAATGCGCGCAAAGGAACTATGTCCATTGCCGCTACCATCAACCCGATCACTTCCATGCACTGAGCTATGGAAGGAAGAGGAACGGAATGAAGTATCCGACAAGAGTCTAGAAGTTTTGTTTTTCTGGCCTCTGTTAGAAAGATCCTCATTTCTAAGGAGTCTATAATTGTTCCCAAGAAGGGAACCCTTGTTGACGGGGATAGAGAACTCTTTTCCCACGTTCACTTTCCAGCCGTGAGATCTGAGAAAGGCCAGGACGATGTCCGTGTGAGCCTTTGCTTGAGAAGGGACGACGCTTGAATCAGAATGTCGTCCAGGTAAGGTACTACTGCAATGCCCCTTGGTCTTAGCACCGCTAGAAGGGACCCTAGTACCTTTGTGAAAATCCTTGGAGCAGTGGCTAATCCGAAAGGAAGCGCCACGAACTGGTAATGTTTGTCCAGGAATGCGAACCTTAGGAACCGATGATGTTCCTTGTGGATAGGAATATGTAGATACGCATCCTTTAAATCCACCGTGGTCATGAATTGACCTTCCTGGATGGAAGGAAGAATAGTTCGAATGGTTTCCATCTTGAACGATGGAACCTTGAGAAACTTGTTTAAGATCTTGAGATCTAAGATTGGTCTGAACGTTCCCTCTTTTTTGGGAACTATGAACAGATTGGAGTAGAACCCCATCCCTTGTTCTCTTAGTGGAACAGGATGAATCACTCCCATTTTTAACAGGTCTTCTACACAATGTAAGAACGCCTGTCCTTTTATGTGGTCTGAAGACAACTGAGACCTGTGGAACCTCCCCCTTGGGGGAAGTCCCTTGAATTCCAGAAGATAACCCTGGGAGACTATTTCTAGCGCCCAAGGATCCAGAACATCTCTTGCCAAGCCTGAGCGAAGAGAGAGAGTCTGCCCCCCACCAGATCCGGTCCCGGATCGGGGGCCAATATTTCATGCTGTCTTGGTAGCAGTGGCAGGTTTCTTGGCCCTGCTTTCCCTTGTTCCAGCCTTGCATTGGTCTCCAAGCTGGCTTGGCTTGAGAAGTATTACCCTCTTGCTTAGAGGACGTAGCACTTTGGGCTGGTCCGTTTTTACGAAAGGGACGAAAATTAGGTCTATTTTTCGCCTTGAAAGGCCGATCCTGAGGAAGGGCGTGGCCCTTACCCCCAGTGATATCAGAGATAATCTCTTTCAAGTCAGGGCCAAACAGCGTTTTCCCCTTGAAAGGAATGTTTAGTAGCTTGTTCTTGGAAGACGCATCAGCCGACCAAGATTTCAACCAAAGCGCTCTGCGCGCCACAATAGCAAACCCAGAATTCTTAGCCGCTAACCTAGCCAATTGCAAAGTGGCGTCTAGGGTGAAAGAATTAGCCAATTTGAGAGCATTGATTCTGTCCATAATCTCCTCATAAGGAGGAGAATCACTATCGAGCTCCTTTATCAGCTCATCAAACCAGAAACATGCGGCTGTAGTGACAGGGACAATGCATGAAATTGGTTGTAGAAGGTAACCCTGCTGAACAAACATCTTTTTAAGCAAACCTTCTAATTTTTTATCCATAGGATCTTTGAAAGCACAACTATCCTCTATGGGTATAGTGGTGCGTTTGTTTAAAGTAGAAACCGCTCCCTCGACCTTGGGGACTGTCTGCCATAAGTCCTTTCTGGGGTCGACCATAGGAAACAATTTTTTAAATATTGGGGGGAGGGACGAAAGGAATACCGGGCCTTTCCCATTCTTTATTAACAATGTCCGCCACCCGCTTGGGTATAGGAAAAGCTTCTGGGAGCCCCGGCACCTCTAGGAACTTGTCCATTTTACATAGTTTCTCTGGGATGACCAACTTTTCACAATCATCCAGAGTGGATAATACCTCCTTAAGCAGAATGCGGAGATGTTCCAACTTAAATTTAAATGCAATTACATCAGGTTCAGCCTGTTGAGAATGTTCCCTGAATCAGTAATTTCTCCCTCAGACAAAACCTCCCTGGCCCCCTCAGATTGGGTTAGGGGCCCTTCAGAGATATTAATATCAGCGTCGTCATGCTCTTCAGTAACTAAAACAGAGCAGCCACGCTTACGCTGACAAGGGTTCATTTTGGCTAAAATGTTTTTGACAGAATTATCCATTACAGCCGTTAATTGTTGCATAGTAAGGAGTATTGGCGCGCGTAGATGTACTAGGGGCCTCCTGAGTGGGCAAGACTCGTGTAGACGAAGGAGGGAATGATGCAGTACCATGCTTACTCCCCTCACTTGAGGAATCATCTTGGGCATCATTGTCATTATCACATAAATCACATTTATTTAAATGAACAGGAATTCTGGCTTCCCCACATTCAGAACACAGTCTATCTGGTAGTTCAGACATGTTAAACAGGCATAAGCTTGATAATAAAGTACAAAAAACGTTTTAAAATAAAACCGTTACTGTCACTTTAAATTTTAAACTGAACACACTTTATTACTGCAATTGCGAAAAAACATGAAGGAATTGTACAAAATTCACCAAATTTTCACCACAGTGTCTTAAAGCCTTAAAAGTATTGCACACCAAATTTGGAAGCTTTAACCCTTAAAATAACGGAACCGGAGCCGTTTTAACACTTTAACCCCTTTACAGTCCCTGGTATCTGCTTTGCTGAGACCCAACCAAACCCAAAGGGGAATACGATACCAAATGACGCCTTCAGAAAGTCTTTTCTAAATATCAGAGCTCCTCTCACATGCGACTGCATGCCATGCCTCTCAAAAACAAGTGCGCCACACCGGCGCGAAAATGAGGCTCTGCTTATGCTTTGGGAAAGCCCCTAAGAATAAGGTGTCTAATACAGTGCCTGCCGATATTATAATATCAATATACCCAGATAAAATGATTCCTCAAGGCTAAATATGTGTTAATAATGAATCGATTTAGCCCAGAAAAGTCTACAGTGTTAATAAGCCCTTGTGAAGCCCTTATTTACCATCGTAATAAACATGGCTTACCGGATCCCATAGGGAAAATGACAGCTTCCAGCATTACATCGTCTTGTTAGAATGTGTCATACCTCAAGCAGCAAGAGACTGCACACTGTTCCCCCAACTGAAGTTAATTGCTCTCAACAGTCCTGTGTGGAACAGCCATGGATTTTAGTTACGGTTGCTAAAATCATTTTCCTCATACAAACAGAAATCTTCATCTCTTTTCTGTTTCTGAGTAAATAGTACATACCAGCACTATTTCAAAATAACAACTCTTGATTGAATAATAAAAACTACAGTTAAACACTAAAAAACTCTAAGCCATCTCCGTGGAGATGTTGCCTGTACAACGGCAAAGAGAATGACTGGGGTAGGCGGAGCCTAGGAGGGATCATGTGACCAGCTTTGCTGGGCTCTTTGCCATTTCCTGTTGGGGAAGAGAATATCCCACAAGTAAGGATGACGCCGTGGACCGGACACACCTATGTTGGAGAAAACAGCATTAAAACGTTTATTAGACTGAACGTCAAGAGGACTGGTTACCTCAATATCCAAAGTAATTAACACTTCATTTAATAAAGAACGCATGTACTCAATTTTAAATAAATAAGTAGATTTGTCAGTGTCAATGTCTGAGGAGGATCTACTGAATAAGATAGATCCTTATCAGAAGAGGATAAATTATCATATTGTTGGTCATTTGAAATTTCATCAACTAAATGAGAAGGTTTAAAAAGACCTATTACATTATTTGAAGGTGAAAATGCAGACAAAGCCTTCAGAATAGAATCAGAAATAAATTCTTTACAATTTACAGGTATATTATGCACATTAGAAGTTGAAGGAACTGCAACTGGCAATGTACTATTACTGATGGACACATTATCTGCATGTAAAAGTTTATCAAAACAACTATTACAAATGACATTCAGCGATATAATTTCTACAATTTTATAACTAATGACTTAGCTTTGGTAGAACCGATGTCAGGCAGTAATGTTCCAGCAGAAGCTTCTGAGGCAGGATCAAAGTAAGACATGTTGCAAAATGTAAGAGAAAAAACAACATATAAAGCAAAATTATCTATTTCCTTATATGACAGTTTCAGGAATGGGAAAAAATGCAAATAGCAAAGCCCTCTGATATTGAAAAAATCAAGAGGCAAACATCAATGGGGTATTGAAATAATGAAAAAGTTTGGCGCCAAGTATGACGCACAACGTAACTAAAACTTTTTTGGCGCCAAAAAATAACCGGAAATGACACACTCGCGTCACTAATGACGCAACCTTGTGAAAGGTCTCGGCGTCAAGTATGACGCCGGAAATGACGAACTTGCGTCATAGAAGTACTCTTTCGCGCCAAAAATGACGCAATAAAGTTTAGCATTTGTCGCACCCGCGGGCCTAATACCGCCTGCAATTTGTAAGAAGTAGTCAATTGAAAAAAAGACTAAACCCCAGGTAAGAAATAAATTTCATTAAAAAGATGTTTATATTCCCCAAATATGAAACTGACAGTCTGCAGAAGGAAATACATGAACCTGACTGATGGCAAATATAAGTACAATACATATATTTAGAACTTTATATAAATGCATAAAGTGCCAAACCATAGCTGAGGTGTCTTAAGTAATAAAAAAAAAAAAACTTACCAAAAGACACCCATCCACATATAGCAGATAGCCAAACCAGTACTAAAACAGTTCTCTAGTAGAGGTAATGGTAAATTGAGAGTATATCGTCAATCTGAAAAGGGAGGTAGGAGATGAATCTCTACGACCGATAACAGAGAACCCATGAAATAGACCCCCGTTAGGGAAATCATCGTATTCAATAAGTGATACTCCCTTCACGTCCCTCTGACATTCGCTGTACTCTGAGAGGAATCGGGCTTCAACAATGCTGAGAAGCGCATATCAACGTAGAAATCTTAGCACAAACTTACTTCACCACCTCCATAGGAGGCAAAGTTTGTAAAACTGAATTGTGGGTGTGGTGAGGGGTGTATTTATAGGCATTTTGAGGTTTGGGAAACTTTGCCCCTCCTGGTAGGATTGTATATCCCATATGTCACTAGCTCATGGACTCTTGCTAATTACATGAAAGAAACTAGAAATTATCACCCAAATATAAGCAATTTCTATATCTTGGCCCATACCCTGGGTAATACATACCAGTGAGACCCCCTCTCCAGAGGAGTGTGGACACACCTATCCACGCCCCCAGATACCTATTAAAAAGGTAGCTATGGAACCCCACTCCTTCCTTCCTCCTAGTGAGGTCCAGCCAAAATGGCCCTGAGCCACTAGTAAGGATGGAGCCTGAACCAGAATGTCATCCAGGTAAGGAGCTACTGCAATACCAAGGAGGCAAACCGCAGCCAGCAGGGCTCCCAGCACCTTGGTAAACACTCGGGGTGGCGTAGCCAGTCCAAATAGAAGCGCCACAAACTGGAAGTGCTTGCCTAGGAGAGCAAACCACAGAAAATGGTAGTGATCTCTGTGGATCGGAATGTGAAGGTACAAATCCTTCAGGTCTATTGTAGTCATGAACTGGCCCTCTTGAACCAGGGGAAAGATGGATCTCATCGTTTCCATCTTGAAGGTGGGAACCCTTACGAACCTATTGAGGCCCTTCAGGTCCAAAATGGGGCAGAACTTGCCCTCTTTCTTGGGGACCAGGAAGAGACTGGAGAAGAAACCTTTTACTCTCTACAAGGAGGGAACTGGAACCACCACGGCCATGAGGTCGTCCACACAGTGGAGTAGTGCTGATCTCTTTACTGGGTTTCCCTAAATCCTTGAGAGAAGGAAGCAGTCCCTTGGGGACGGTACTGAAAGCTTATTCTTTATACTTGACAAACGATATCCAGTACCCAAGGGTTCTGGACGGACTGACCACAGTCCCTCTAAAAGAGAGATAGTCTGCCCCCCCAACTGACCTGATCCAATCATGCTTACTTATTGTTCTGGGAAGCCTTTTTGGGCCACTTGTTCTTATTCCACCCTTGGGTGGGCTTCCAGGTAAGCCCTGGGAGAATCCATCTTAGGCGTTTCCGCGCTCCTCTGATTTCTATGCGGCGAAAACGACGAAAATTACCCGCTGTAAGACCCTTGGACTTCAAATTCTTGTCCTGCGGAAGTTAAGCACCCTTTCCACCTGTAACTGTAGCTAAAAAGTCCAGACACGAACCAAACAGGGACTTGCCCTTAAAAGACAAGGATAGTAGCCTTGACTTAGAAACAGTATCCGCCGACCACAACTTGAACTGCAAAGCTAGAGTTTTTGGCATTAATGCTGAGAATTTGCCAACCTTAGGGACTGGATATGTTCCTGAATCTCTTCTAGAGGTGTTTCAACAGTAATCACATCCACTAAAGATTTGCACCAGAACTTGGCAGCCCCTGTCAATGCGGCTATCCTGACCACCAGTTAAAACAGGGAGCCCGACTGCATTGACACCCTTCTTGGGTACCCCTCAAGCTTTCTGTCTAGAGGATCCTTAAAGAAGTGCTATCCTTGAGGAGAATAGTAGTGCTCTTACCAAACGTGGATATTGCGCCAATGAGTACAGGTGGCCCTCGGTTTACAACGGTTCAATTTACACCGTTTCAGAATAACAACCTTTTTTCCCAGTCATGTGACTGCTATTGAAAAGCATTCAGAAGCAGTGCATTGATTAAAATAGCCAGTAGGTGGAGATATCCGCTTGTGTTGCAGCAAAGCCAAGCAAGCTGAAATTAATCAGTTTAACCAGACCTGAGCTATCGAGCAGATTTCAAAGGAACAAGATCTTACCGTCTATAAACCAGTCCAGATTGGAATGCATAGAAAGAACTGTTTGCAGAAAAATGCAAGTAAAGTCTGTTGTGTGACTATTTTATTAGGTTTATAATGCTGTTTAGCAAATGTTTTTGTTCATTTAACTTAGTTTAATTATATATTCTGTGTTGTGTGATTATTTTATTAGTTTATAATGCTAATGCTGTTTAGCATTTAGAGTCTTCATTTCAAAGCTTTAAAAATAATGTATTAGATGTTACTTATGACAATTTTGAGAGGGGCCTGGAACCTAACTCCCTCAATTCCCATTGACTTACATTATAAACTGGGTTTCAATTTACAACGGTTTCGATTTACAACCATTCCTTCTGGAACCTAACCGCGGCATAAACTGAGGGCTACCTGTAAATGTCTGAGTGTTATACATGTGAATATAAGGTCTGAATAAGTAATCTATTTTGCAAATCTTTCAACTATCAGAATACCAGCTCAGTCAACTTACAATTGTTTATTCCATATCGATATCTATTTTAACTTTTATGGTTAGTCAACCTATATGTGTGCTATGAATTGTATGATTTTATATGACTATTGAGTCTACACACTTATAGATTTGTTCATTAGTAATAAACTGCAATTTTTTTTTTAATTATCTACTTTCTCTTCTCAATCATATATGCTACTCTCTTAATTTTTATTTTTTTTATTTTTATACAAATATAGAATTTTTTGTTGCTCTAACATATCCATATAGGATAATAGCAGTATAGCGCATCTTTTCTATATAGCTTATATACATACATTAAAGGGACACGCAAGTCAAAATTAAACTTTCATGATTAAGAGCATGCTATTTTAAAACAACTTTCCAATTTACTTCCATTAAAAAAAGGAAATGTATGCTTACCTGATAAATTTATTTCTTTTACGATACGATGAGTCCACAGATTTCATCCTTACTTATGGCATATCGCCTCCTGGTCAGCAGGAGGCGGCAAAGAGCACCACAGCAAAACTGTATATATAGCTCCTCCCTTCCCTCCCACTCCAGTTATTCGACTGAAGTTAGGAAGAGAAAGGAAAAGCCAAGGTGCAGAGGTGACTGAAGTTTAACAAAAAGAAAGACCTGTCTTAGAAAAACAGGGTGAGCCGTGGACTCATAGTATCGTAAAATAAATAAATCTATCAGGTAAGCATAAATTTCCTTTTCTTTTAAAAGATACGATGAGTCCACGGATTTCATCCTTACTTATGGGATATAATACCAAAGCTATAGGACACGGATGAAAGGGAGGGACAAGACAGGAGACCTAAACGGAAGGCACCACTGCTTGAAGAAACTTTCTCCCAAAAACAGCCGTGAACGAGGCAAAAGTATAAAATTTAGAAAAATTGGAAAAAGTGTGAAGAGACGACCAAGTTGCAGCCTTGCAAATCTGTTCAACAGAAGCATCATTTTTAAATGCCCATGAGGAAGCCACAGCCCTAGTGGGATGAGCCGCAATTTGTGCAGGAGGCTGCCGTCCAGCAGTCTCATAAGCAAAACGGATGATACTCTTCAGCCAAAAAGAAAGAGGTAGCCGTAGCTTTCTGACCTCTTCTTTTCCCAGAAAAAAACAACAAATAATGAAGCTGATTTACGAAAATCCTTAGTCGCCTGAAAGAAGAACTTCAAGACACGGACTACGACCAAATTATGTAACAGACGCTCCTTCTTAGAAGAAGAATTAGGACACAATAAAGGAACAACAATTTCCTGATTAATATTTTTGTTGGAAACTACCTTAGGAAGAAAACCACGTGTGGTACGCAACACTACCTTATCGGAATAAAAAATAAGATAAGAAGAATCACATTGAAATACCGAAAGCTCAGAAACTCTGCGAGCAGAAGAAAGAGCAACCAAAAAATAAAACTTCCCAAGATAACAACGTAATATCTATGGAATGCATAGGTCCAAACGGAACTCCTTGAAGAACATTAAGAACTAAATTCAAACTCCAAGGAGGAGCAATTAGTCTAAACACAGGCCTGATTCTAGTCAGAGCCTGACAAAAGGATTGAACCTCCGGAACATCTGCAAGACGTAGACAAAGCAGAAATCTGTCCCCTTAAGGAACTTGCTGACAACCCTTTCTCCAAACCTTTCTTGGAGAAAAGACAAAATCCTGGGAATCCGAACCCTACCCCATGAGTAGCCCTTGGATTTGCACCAATAAAGATATTGGTAAATCTTTCTAGAAACAGGCTGACTTGCCTGAATCAAGCGTTCAATATCCAAGAAGTTAGCTGCAGAGAAACAAGATTTGGATGATGGAAAAGTCCCTGAATTAGGTCTTTCCTTAATGGAAGCGTCCACGGTGGCTGAGATGACATGTCCACCAGATCGGCATACCAAGACTTGTGAGGCCACGCCGGAGCAAAGAGGATCACCAGAGCCCTCTCCTGTTTGACTCGAGCAATCCCCCTGGCGAGGAGAGCAAATGGAGGGAACACACAAGCTAGGCTGAATGACCAAGGCACTACCAAGGCATCTATCAGTTTGGCCTGGGGATCCCTGGACCCGGACCCGTATCTCGGAAGCTTGGCATTCTGACGAGATGCCATAAGATCCAACGCCGACCTGCCCCATTTGAGAATCAGGTCGGCAAAATACCTCCGGATGAAAATTCTGTCTGCTCAGAAAACCTGCTTCCCAGTTTTCCACTCCTGGGATGTAGATTGCCAACAGATAACAAAAGCGAGCCTCCGCCCACTGAATTATCTTGGCCACTTCCGTCAGCGCTAAGGAACACCTTGTTCCTCCCTGATGATGGATGTAAGCTACAGTCATGATGATGCCCGACTGGAATCTGATGAATTTGGCTAAAGCCAACTGAAGCCAAACCTGAGCGCATTGAATATTGCTCTCAACTCCAGAATATTGATGGGAAGTAGAGACTCCGATTGAGTCCACACACCCTGAGCCTTTAGGGAGTTCCAGACTGCTCCCCATCCTATCAGGCTGGCGTCCGTTGTCACTATCAACCATGAGGGTCTGCTGAAGCACGTCCCTTGGGACAGATGATCCGGCGACAACCACCATAGAAGAGAGTCCCTTGTCTCCTGATCCAGTCTATTTTAGGAGACAAATTTGCATAATCTCCATTCCATTGTCTGAAAATGCTCAGTTATAGAGGACTGAGATGAAAACGAGCAAACGGAATGATGTCCATTGCCGCCATCAGCAATCCAATGGTCTCCATGAATTGAGCCACTGACGGCCGAGGATTGGACTGAAGGAATCAGCAGGTATCCAGAACCCTTAACATCCTGAAGACATCAAAAAGATCTTCATGGACAGAGAGTCGATTAGAGGCCCCAAGAAAGGAACCCTTGTTTGTGGCACTAGTGAATGCTTTTCCAGAGTTACCGTCCACCCATGAGTGCTCAGAAAGGACAGAACAATGTCGGTATGAGACTTTGCCAGTTGATAAGACGACACCTGGATCAGAATATTGTCCAGATAAGGCGCCACTGCAATGCCCCGCGGTCGTAGAACCGCCAACAGAGACCCCAGAACCTTTGAGAAAATCCTGGGTACCGTGGCCAGACCGAAAGGAAGGGCCACAAACTAAAAATATTTGTTCAGAAAAGCAAACCTTAGGAACTTGTGATGATTTCTGTGGATAGGAACATGAAGGTATGCATCCTTTAGATCCACGGTAGTCAGAAATTAACCTTCCTGGATCAATGGAAGAATGGTATGAATAGTTTCCACCTGGAAGGATGGAACTCTGAGAAACTTGTTTAGACTCTAGAGGTCTAAAATAGGTCGGAACGTTCCCTCTTTTTTGGGAACTACCAAGAGATTTGAATAAAACCCCTGTCACTGTATTGGAACGGAACCTGTTACTCCCATGGAGGAAAACAGAATTTATGTTTACCTGATAAATTTCTTTCTCCAACGGTGTGTCCGGTCCACGGCGTCATCCTTACTTGTGGGATATTCTCTTCCCCAACAGGAAATGGCAAAGAGCCCAGCAAAGCTGGTCACATGATCCCTCCTAGGCTCCGCCTACCCCAGTCATTCGACCGACGTTAAGGAGGAATATTTGCATAGGAGAAACCATATGGTACCGTGGTGACTGTAGTTAAAGAAAATAAAATATCAGACCTGATTAAAAAAACCAGGGCGGGCCGTGGGCCGGACACACCGTTGGAGAAAGAAATTTATCAGGTAAACATAAATTCTGTTTTCTCCAACATAGGTGTGTCCGGTCCACGGCGTCATCCTTACTTGTGGGAACCAATACCAAAGCTTTAGGACACGGATGAAGGGAGGGAGCAAATCAGGTCACCTAAATGGAAGGCACCACGGCTTGCAAAACCTTTCTCCCAAAAATAGCCTCAGAAGAAGCAAAAGTATCAAACTTGTAAAATTTGGTAAAAGTGTGCAGTGAAGACCAAGTCGCTGCCCTACATATCTGATCAACAGAAGCCTCGTTCTTGAAGGCCCATGTGGAAGCCACAGCCCTAGTGGAATGAGCTGTGATTCTTTCGGGAGGCTGCCGTCCGGCAGTCTCGTAAGCCAATCTGATGATGCTTTTAATCCAAAAAGAGAGAGAGGTAGAAGTTGCTTTTTGACCTCTCCTTTTACCTGAATAAACAACAAACAAGGAAGATGTTTGTCTAAAATCCTTTGTAGCATCTAAATAGAATTTTAGAGCGCGAACAACATCCAAATTGTGCAACAAACGTTCCTTCTTTGAAACTGGTTTTGGACACAGAGAAGGTACGATAATCTCCTGGTTAATGTTTTTGTTAGAAACAACTTTTGGAAGAAAACCAGGTTTAGTACGTAAAACCACCTTATCTGCATGGAACACCAGATAAGGAGGAGAACACTGCAGAGCAGATAATTCTGAGACTCTTCTAGCAGAAGAAATCGCAACTAAAAACAAAACTTTCCAAGATAATAACTTAATATCAACGGAATGTAAGGGTTCAAACGGAACCCCCTGAAGAACTGAAAGAACTAAATTGAGACTCCAAGGAGGAGTCAAAGGTTTGTAAACAGGCTTGATTCTAACCAGAGCCTGAACAAAGGCTTGAACATCTGGCACAGCTGCCAGCTTTTTGTGAAGTAATACCGACAAGGCAGAAATCTGTCCCTTCAGGGAACTTGCCGATAATCCTTTTTCCAATCCTTCTTGAAGGAAGGATAGAATCCTAGGAATCTTAACCTTGTCCCAAGGGAATCCTTTAGATTCACACCAACAGATATATTTTTTCCAAATATTGTGGTAAATCTTTCTAGTCACAGGCTTTCTGGCCTGAACAAGAGTAAGAGAATGACTGGGGTAGGCGGAGCCTAGGAGGGATCATGTGACCAGCTTTGCTGGGCTCTTTGCCATTTCCTGTTGGGGAAGAGAATATCCCACAAGTAAGGATGACGCCGTGGACCGGACACACCTATGTTGGAGAAAGATCTCTTACACAGCGTAAGAACGCCTCTCTTTTTAGCTGGTTTACAGATAATCGTGAAAGAAGAAAACTTCCTATTGGGAAGGAATTTTTTTTTAACTCCAATTGAAATCCCTGAGACACAATTTCTAGTGTCCAGGGATCCTGAACGTTTCTTATCCAAGCCTGGACAAAGAGAGAAAGTCTGCCCCCTACTAGAACCGGTCCCGGATCGGGGGCTAACCCTTCATGCTGTCTTGGAAACAGCAGCAAAGTACACAGACGGTCACCATTGGAAACCCTGTCGTGAGGCCCATAACGAATTTTATTCTATTAGAACTATCCTCTAGGGGTATAGAAGTTCACGTAGTGATGGAAACTACTCCTTCACCCCAAAGGAATATCGTCCAGCCTTTTAGCCGATACGGCCATGGAAAACAGTGTTGTAAATATAAGGAATGCCTAAGGCACTAATTCCATCTGAAACTGAAATTCTCACTAACATGGAGAAAAACCTCCAGCAATGCTTCCAATTCATGGGAAAATAAAGACAGCATCCTAACCCCGAAGGGAGTGTGAAGGACACACAGGTCACTGCATGAAGGCCATAACATTTCGATTAGAACCCATAGGAGAAATTTGTGGCCAATTGTTAACAGACTCCCCAACAGCAAGCGCCGAAGAGGGAGTAGGGTCAAAAGAAAAATAAATTTGAATAAATCGTAATCAAATTTAAACATAGAACACGATACCGTTGCTTTAAATATGAAAATTAACCCTATTCTTGAGTGCGTTTGTTTCATTCTCATTCATAAAGGATGAACTAACAAAGAACAGCTGAAACACACTTAATACTGTCTCTTTAAATGTTAAAAGAGCGTTTTATTTCTGACGTACAGAAACATCCAATAACCATATAACCCCTTAACGACGCATGTCGCACAGGGTACGTCTTACACAAGCTGGTCTTTAAAGACCAGAGACGTACCCTGTACGTCGTTAAGGGTTTCAAGCGGCTAGAAGCGATCCTGATCGCTTCCAGCCGCTTTCAAGGTATTGCAGTGATGCCTCTATATTGAGGCATCACTGCAATACCTTTTTAGGCACACCGATGCAGAGAGAGCCACTATGTGGCCCTCTCTGCATCGGCTAGTGATGGTTGTGATCGTTGGTGGGTGGGAGCTATTGAAGGGGAGGTGGGTGGGCGGCCCATCACTTGGGAACTTCCTTCCGGCTGTCCTCTATGCCGGGTGCACGAGGGAGCGCGCGCTGGAGGTGAGGGGCGGGTGCGAGCGAACCCGCAATCTAAGGCAGTTGCTGAACTTGCTGGGGATTATGTTTTTGCTGAGAGAGGGTGGTGGGTGCAGAGGAGGGGTGATCTGGGAATGATCTGGGAGGGGCAGGGTGTAGGGTATGGAGTGGGGCAGCTACACTACAGAATAAGTTAGGTTTATAAAATAAAAATAAAGTTATTTTGCAAAGTGGGTACTGGCAGACAGCTGCCAGTACCCAAAATGGTGGCTAATAGTTAGTGGGGGGAGGGTTAGAGAGCTCCTGGGGGGGGATCAGGCAGGTTGGGGGCTAAGGGGGGATCCTACACAGCAGAATATGTTTGTTTGTTTTGTTTTTTAATAATGGGGGGAAAAAACAAAAAAAAAAAAACTTTTATTTTAGTACTGGCAGACTTTCTGCCAGGACTTAAGATGGCGGGGACAATTGTGGGGTGGGGGAGGGAAGAGAGCTGTTTGGGAGGGATCAGGGGGTGGGATGTGTCAGGTGGGAGGCTGATTTCTACACTAAAGCTAAAATTAACCCTTCAAGCTCCTTACAAGCTACCTAATTAACCCCATCACTGCTGGGCATAATACAAGTTTGGTGCGCAGCGGCCTTCTAATTACCAAAAAGCAATGTCAAAGCCATATATGTCTGCTATCATTTTTTTTATGGTAAATTATAAGATATGATGAAAATAATGGTATCTTTAGAAAGTCCATTTAATGGCGAGAAAAACGGTATATAATATGTGTGGGTACAGTAAATGAGTAAGAGGAAAATTGCAGCTAAACACAAACACCGCAGAAATGTAAAAATAGCCCTGGTCCTTAAGGGAAAGAAATAGAAAAATGGCCTTGTCCTTAAGGGGATAAAGACGGCTGTAACTAGATGTTGCTATGTACATTAAAATCAAAGTCTCTGCAAAGAACCGCAGAGCACTGCCTGTGGGTCAAAAATTATTTTGGACACTTTAATAATTAAATTGTGGCAGGAATTGACTGGTGTCACCACTTTAGAAGGAGCATGTTAGTACAGGAAAATATGGTACTGTCTCTTTAAATTTTAAAAGAGAACATTTTTCCTGTGTATTAACTGCAGAAAAATATTAAAAGTAGCCAGGTCCAATCTGTTATATGGGAGGCAGAGTATCTTGCCACAATCCGTACCCTTGAACCACAAGACCCCCATACTATGGCAAAACCGTAAATAAACTCGCCAGGCAGTAAATTAAAATCCATTTTACCCCTCAGTAGGAAACAGCTAAGGTATCACACTATGCAGTAAACCGCAATAGGGAAAGCATAGTGCTACAGTCTAAGTATGCTTATAACAACTGAAAGCATATCTCATTGGACCTAACATAAACTGAGCCACATAGAAAAGGAAACAGGGCGTGTTTTCTAAGGACCACCACGCATGGATGGTGACATCTTTAAATATTTAAAGCATGCGCTCCTGTCCTGTTCCAAAACATTAAGAAAGGAATGGAACAAAACAACAGGAGCGTTACTGGCTTTTCACATGTTAAAAGCCACCTTATTTATGCGAGTGTTTGTCACATTAGTTAAAAGTACAACGTAGTAGCTACTGCAAATTCTATTGTACTTCCGTGTAACACAGTGCTAACATCACCTTCTGAGCCGTAACAATCACTAAGTATATAAAAAAAACTCTATGCTACGATCTATAATGGAGGCTTAGAGCGTAACGGACTCCGTCTCCCAGCATCCCATAACAGACCATGCCAAGAGACATACCCAAACAGTCTAAAAAGCCTTTTTATGGTGGTTATGATTTTTTTGTATAAAGCACAATTATTTCCAAATTCCTTTGTTGATGCTTTTTACTCCTTTCTTTTTCACCCCACTACTTGGCTATTCGTTAAACTGAATTGTGGGTGTGGTGAGGGGTGTATTTATAGGCATTTTGAGGTTTGGGAGGCTTTGCCCCTCCTGGTAGGATTGTATATCCCATACGTCACTAGCTCATGGACTCTTGCCAATTACATGAAAGAAACCCCGTTTAAATAAAATTAAGCGTTCAATCTCCAAGCAGTCAGCTTCAGAGAAACTAGATTTGGATGAAGGAAGGGCCCTTGAATTAGAAGGTCCTTCCTCAGCGGAAGACTCCAAGGTGGCTAAGATGACATGTCCGCCAGATCTGCATACCAAATCCTGCGAGGCCAAGCCGGTGCAATGAGGATCACCGATGCCTTCTCCTGCTTGATTCGAGCAAAGAAGAGCAAACTGAGGATATAGGTATGCTATATTGAAGGCCCAAGGAACTGCCAGAGCATCTATCATTTCCGCCTGGGGGTCCCTGGACGCTCAAAAACTAGCCCCAGTGCCTGCTATAATATACTGTCAACAGTCCTCTCCAGCCTAGGAGAGTTTATCCATGAAATAAAGTTCCCCAATTTAAATTGAGACCCTTTAGATGCCGTGAAAGGTATATCTAATGTGCTTACTCTGTTCTGAGTTTTTTGGCGCCAACAACATCCGGAAATTACACACTCGCGTCACTAACAACGCAACCCTGTGTAAGGAACTCGGCGTCAACTACAACGCCGGAAATTATGAACTTGCGTCAACGGACATACCTTCGCGCCAAAAAATTCTCACGCCAAGAATGATGCAATAAAGTCTAGCATTTGGCGCACCCGCGGGCATAATACCGCCCGCAATTTGCAAGAAAAATGTAGTCAATTTGAAAAAAAGACTAAACCCCAGGTAAGAAAAAAAAGACTAAACCCCAGGTAAGAAAAAAAGGAAATTTATGCTTACCTGATAAATTGATTTCTTCTATGATACGACGAGTCCACGGATTCATCCTTTACTTGTGGGATATTATCCTCCTGCTAACAGGAAGTGGCAAAGAGCACCACAGCAGAGCCGTCTATATAGCTCCTCTCTTGACTCCACCCCCCCCCCCCCCAGTCATTCGACCGAAGGTATAGGAAGAAAAAGGAGAAACTAAAAAGGTGCAGAGGTGACTGAAGTTTAAATCAAAAAATATAATCCGTCTTAAATTGACAGGGCAGGCCGTGGACTCGTCGTATCATAGAAGAAATCAATTTATCAGGTAAGCATAAATTTCCTTTTCTTCTATAAGATACGAATCCACGGATTCATCCTTTACTTGTGGGATACAATACCAAAGCTACAGGACACGGATGAACGGGAGGGACAAGACAGATACCTAAACAGAAGGCGCCACTGCTTGAAGAACTATTCTCCCAAATATAGCCTCCGAAGAAGCAAAAGTATCAAATTTGGAAAAGGTATGAAGGGAAGACCAAGTCGCAGCCTTACAAATCTGTTCAACAGAAGCATCGTTTTTAAAAGCCCATGTGGAAGCCACCGCTCTAGTGGAATGAGCTGTAATTCTTTCAGGAGGCTGCTGTCCAGCAGTCTCGTATGCCAAACGGATGATGCTTTTCAGCCAAAAAGAAAGAGGTAGCCGTAGCTTTTTGACCTCTACGTTTTCCAGAATAGACAACAGAGAAGATGTTTGACGGAAATCCTTGGTCACTTGCAAGTAAAACTTCAAGGCACGAACCACGTCCTAATTATTAACAGACGCTCCTTCTTAGAAGAAGGGTTAGGACACAGAGAAGGAACAACAATTTCCTGATTAATATTCTTATTTGAAACAACCTTACGAAGGAATCCAGGTTTAGTACGCAAAACCACCTTATCAGAATGGAATATAAGATAAGGCTAATCACATTGTAACGCAGATAGCTCAGAAACTCTTCGAGCAGAAGAGATAGCTACTAAAAACAGAACTTTCCAAGATAGAAGTTTAATATCTATGGAATGCATGGGTTCAAACGAAACCCCTTGAAGAACATTTAAATCTAAATTCAAACTCCATGGCGGAGCAACAGGTTTAAACACAGGCTTAATTCGAATCAAAACCTGACAAAACGACTGAACGTCTGGGACATCTGCCAGACGCTTGTGTAGTAAGATTGACAAAGCAGAAATCTGTCCCTTTAGGGAACTAGCTGATAACCCCTTCTCCAATCCTTCTTGGAGAAAGGACAAAATCCTAGGAATCCTGATCTTACTCCATGAGTAGCCTTTGGATTCGCACCAATAAAGATATTTACGCCATATCTTATGATAAATTTTCCTAGTCACAGGCTTTCGAGCCTGAATCAAGGTATCAATGACCGACTCAGAGAATCCCCGATTAGATAAAATCAAGCGTTCAATCTCCAGGCAGTCAGCCGCAGAGAAAACAGATTTGGATGTTGGAACGGACCCTGAATGAGAAGGTCCTGTCTCAGTGGCAGTTTCCACGGTGGCAGAGATGACATTTCCACCAGATCTGCATACCAAGTCCTGCGTGGCCACGCAGGCGCTATCAAGATTACCGAAGCCCTCTCCTGTTTGATTCTGGCAATCAGACGAGGTAGGAGAGGAAAAGGAGGAAACACATAAGCCAGGTTGAACGACCACCGTACTGCTAGAGCATCTATCAGTACTGCTTGAGGATCCCTTGATCTGGACCTGTAACAAGGAAGTTTGGCATTCTGACGAGATGCCATCAGATCCAATTCTGGTGTGCCCCATTGATGAATCAATTGTGCAAAGACCTCCGGATGGAGCTCCCACTCCCTCGGATGAAAAGTCTGACGACTTAGAAAATCCGCTTCCCAGTTCTCCACTCCTGGGATATAGATTGCTGATAGATGGCAAGAGTGAGTTTCTGCCCATCAAATTATTTTGGAAACCTCTATCATCGCTAGAGAACTCTTTGTTCCCCCTTGATGACTGATATATGCTACAGTCGTGATATTGTCCGACTGGAATCTTATGAATTTGGCCGAAGCCAGCTGAGGCCACGCCTGAAGCGCGTTGAATATCGCTCTCAGTTCTAGAATATTTATTGGAAGTAGGGCCTCCTCCTAAGACCACACACCCTGAGCCTTTAGGGAATTCCAGACTGCACCCCAGCCCAAGAGGCTGGCGTCCGTCGTCACTATAACCCATGCTGGAAGCACATTCCCTGGGACACCAAAGAAGAGTCTCTGGTCTCTAGATCCAGATTTATCCGCTGAGATAAATCTGCATAATCCCCATTCCACTGTCTGAGCATGCACAGTTGCAGTGGTCTGAGATGTAAGCGAGCAAACGGAACTATGTCCATTGCTGCTACCATTAATCCAATTACCTCCATACACTGAGCCACTGACGGCCGAGGAATGGCATTAAGTGCTCGGCAAGTGGTTAAGATCTTTGATTTTCTGACCTCCGTTAGAAAAATTTTCATGTCTACCGAGTCTATCAGAGTTCCTAGGAATGGAACTCTTGTCAGAGGAAAAAGTGAACTCTTTTTTTATGTTCACCTTCCACCCGTGAGATCCTAGAAAAGCCAACACGATGTCCGTGTGAGATTTGGCTAGATGGTAAGTTGACGCCTGAATCAAAATATCGTCCAGATAAGGCGCCACTGATATGCCCCGCGGCCTTAGAACCGCCAGAAGGGACCCTAGCACCTTTGTGAAGATTCTGGGAGCTGTGGCCAACCCAAAAGGAAGGGCCACAAACTGGTAATGTTTGTCCAGGAAGGCGAACCTGAGGAACTGGTGATGATCTTTGTGGATAGGAATGTGAAGATACGCATCCTTCAAATCCACGGTGGTCATATATTGACCCTCCTGGATCATTGGTAAAATTGTCTGAATGGTCTCCATCTTGAGATCTAAAATCTGAAGGTTCCCTCTTTTTTGGGAACCACGAACAGATTGGAGTAAAACCCCTGCCCCTGTTCTACTTTTGGAACTAGACAGATTACACCCATGGTATATAGGTCTTCTACACAGCGTAAGAATGCCTCTCTTTTTGTCTGGTTTACAGACAAACGTGAAAGATGAAATCTCCCCCTTGGGAGAGAATCTTTGAATTCTAGACGATACCCCGGGTCACAATTTCTAATGCCCAGGAATCCTGAATGTCTCTTGCCCAAGCCTGAGCGAAAAGAGAAAGTCTGCCCCCTACTAGATCCGGTCCCGGATCGGGGCATGCCCCTTCATGCTGTCTTGGTAGCAGCAGCGGGCTTCTTGGCCTGTTTACCTTTATTCCATGTCTGGTTAGGTCTCCAGACTGACTTAGATTGAGCAAAATTCCCCTGCTGCTTTGTAGCAGAGGAGGAAGTAGAGGGTCCACCTTTAAAGTTTCGAAAGGAACAAAAATTATTTTGTTTGGCCCTCATTTTATTGGTCTTGTCCTGAGGAAGGGCATGGCCTTTACCTCCAGTAATGTCAGAAATGATCTCCTTCAGTTTAGGCCCGAATAGGTCTTACCTTTGAAAGGAATAGCTAACAGTTTAGATTTTGATGACACATCAGCAGACCAGGACTTAAGCCATAACGCTCTACGCGCTAAAATGGCAAAGCCTGCATTCTTTGCCGCTAATTTAGCCATTTGAAAAGCGGCATCTGTAATAAAATAATTAGCTAGCTTGAGAGCCTTAATTCTATCCAAAATATTATCTAATGGGGTCTCAACCTTAAGAGACTCCTCTAGAGCCTCAAACCAAAAAACTGCTGCAGTAGTTACAGGAACAATGCACGCTATAGGTTGTAGAAGAAAAACATAATTTATGTAAGAACTTACCTGATAAATTCATTTCTTTCATATTAGCAAGAGTCCATGAGCTAGTGACGTATGGGATATACATTCCTACCAGGAGGGGCAAAGTTTCCCAAACCTTAAAATGCCTATAAATACACCCCTCACCACACCCACAATTCAGTTTAACGAATAGCCAAGAAGTGGGGTGATAAGAAAGGAGCGAAAGCATCAAAAATAAGGAATTGGAATAATTGTGCTTTATACAAAAAAATCATAACCACCACAAAAAGGGTGGGCCTCATAGACTCTTGCTAATATGAAAGAAATGAATCAGGTAAGTTCTTACATAAATTATGTTTTCTTTCATGTAATTAGCAAGAGTCCATGAGCTAGTGACGTATGGGATAGCAGATACCCAAGATGTGGAACTTCCACGCAAGAGTCACTAGAGAGGGAGGGATAAAATAAAGACAGCCAATTCCGCTGAAAAATTAATCCACTACCCAAATCAAAAGTTTCAAAACTGAAATTATAAGCAGAAGAATCAAACTGAATCAGCTGCCCGAAATACCATTCTACCAAAAACTGCTTCTGAGGAAGAGAAAGCATCAAAATGGTAGAATTTAGTAAAAGTATGCAAAGAAGACCAAGTTATTGCTTTGCAAATCTGATCAACAGAAGCTTCATTCTTAAAAGTCCAGGAAGTAGAATGAGCCGTAATCCTCTGAGGCGGGGATTAACCCGACTCCAAATAAGCAAGATGAATCAAAAGCTTTAACCAAGATGCCAAAGAAATGACAGAAGCCTTCTGACCTTTCGTAGAACCAGAAAAGATAACAAATAGACTAGAAGTCTGTCTGAAATCTGAGTAGCTTCAACATAATATTTCAAAACTCTTAACACATCCAAAATTTTTTAAGAATCTTACCAAAGAATTCTTAGGATTAGGACACAAGGAAGGGACAATAATTCATCTACCAATGTTGTTAGAATTTACAACTTTAGGTAAAAAATTGAAATGAGGACAGCAAAAACCACCTTATCCTGATGAAAAATCAGAAAAAGGAGATTCACAAGAAAGAACAGATAATTCAAAAACTGTTCTAGCTGAAGAGATGTCTAAAAAGAACAATACTTTCTATGAAAGTAATTAATGTCCAAAGAAAGCATATGCTCAAACAGAAGAGCCAAAACAGAGATGTGTCCTTCAAGGAACATGCAGACAAAACCTTATGAAGAAACTATAAAAACCTAGGAATTCTAAAATAATGCCAAGAAAATTCATAAGAAGAGCATCATAAGATTTAAATCTTCCAAACTCGATAATAAATCCTACTAGACACAGATTTACGAGCCTGCAACATAGTATTAAACACTGAGTCAGAGATACTTCTATGACTAAATACTAAGCGTTAAATTTTCATACCATCAAATTAATAATTTGAATTCCTGATGAAAAAAACAAACGTTAAGATATAAGGTCTGGCCTTAATGGAAGTAGCCAAGATCGGCAACTGGACATCCGAGCAAGAACCATATACCAAAACCTGAGTGGCCATGCTGGAGCCACCAGCCACACCAAAGATTGCTCTCTGATAATTGAAAATCACTCTAAAAAAAAGAACCAGAGATGAAAAAATATAGGCAGATTGATAATTCCAAGGAAGTGTCAATGCGTACACTACTTCCGCCTGAGGATCTCCGGACCTGAATAGGCCCCTGGGAAATCCCTTGTTTAGATGAGGTGCCATCAGATCTATTTCTGGAAGCCCTCACATCTGAAAAATTGAAAAACATATCTGGGTAAAGAGACCATTCTCCCGGATGTAAAGCTTGATTAACAGAGATAATCCGCTACCCAATTGTCTATACCTGGGAAAAAGACCACAGAAATTAGATAGGAGCTGGATTTAGCCCAAGCAAATATCCGAGATACTTCTGTCATAGCCTAAGGACTGATAGTCCCACCCTGATGATTGACATACGCCACAGTTGTGACATTGTCTGTCTGAAAAAACAATAAACGTCTCTTCTTCAAAAAGAAACCAACTGAAGAACTCTGAGAATGCACGGAGTTCCAAAATATCAAATGGTAATCTCGCCTCCTGAGATTTCCAAACCCCTTGTGCTGACAGAGATCCTCAGACAGCCTCCCAACCTAAAAGACTCGCATCTGTAGAGATCATGGTCCAGGTTGAAAGAACCGAAGAGACCTGTAGAACTAAATGATGGTGAACTTAACCACCGAATCAAAGATAGTTAAACATTAGGATTCAAAGATATAAAAAGTGATATCCTAGAATCCCTGCACAATTATTCAGCATAAAAAACTGGAAAGGTTTCCTATGAAATGAGCAAAGGGAATCGAATCCAATGCTGCAGCCATGAAACCTAAAATTTCCAAGCATATATAGCAACATGAAGGAAATAATAGAGACTGAAGGTTCCAACAAACGGAACCTAATAAACTTGTCACTTGTCTGTTAGAGACAAAAACATTGACACCATCTATCTGGAAACCTAAAAAAGGTGACCCTTGTGTGAGGAATCAAGGAGCTTTTGATAAAAAGATCCTCTAACCATGTCTTGAAGAAACAACAAAGTTGAATCGTATGAGATTCCGCAGAACGAAAAGACTGAGCCAGTACCATGATACCGTCCAAATAAGGAACACTGAGAACCTTGAAAAGATTCTTAGAGCTGTCGCTAGACCAGAAGGAAAAGCAACAATTGGTAATGCTTGTCAAAAAAACATAATTTATGTAAGAACTTACCTGATAAATTCATTTCTTTCATATTAGCAAGAGTCCATGAGCTAGTGACGTATGGGATATACATTCCTACCAGGAGGGGCAAAGTTTCCCAAACCTTAAAATGCCTATAAATACACCCCTCACCACACCCACAATTCAGTTTAACGAATAGCCAAGAAGTTGGGTGATAAGAAAAAAGTGTGAAAGCATATAAAATAAGGAATTGGAATAATTGTGCTTTATACAAAAAAATCATAACCACCACAAAAAAGGGCGGGCCTCATGGACTCTTGCTAATATGAAAGAAATGAATTTATCAGGTAAGTTCTTACATAAATTATGTTTTCTTTCATGTAATTAGCAAGAGTCCATGAGCTAGTGACGTATGGGATAATGACTACCCAAGATGTAGATCTTTCCACGCAAGAGTCACTAGAGAGGGAGGGATAAAATAAAGACAGCCAATTCCTGCTGAAAATAATCCACACCCAAAATAAAGTTTAATGAAAAACATAAACGGAAGATTCAAACTGAAACCGCTGCCTGAAGTACTTTTCTACCAAAAACTGCTTCAGAAGAAGAAAATACATAAAAATGGTAGAATTTAGTAAAAGTATGCAAAGAGGACCAAGTTGCTGTTTTGCAAATCTGAACAACCGAAGCTTCATTCCTAAACGCCCAGGAAGTAGAAACTGACCTAGTAGAATGAGCTGTAATCCTTTGAGGCGGAGTTTTACCCGACTCGACATAGGCATGATGAATTAAAGATTTCAACCAAGATGCCAAAGAAATGGCAGAAGCTTTCTGGCCTTTTCTAGAACCGGAAAAGATAACAAATAGACTAGAAGTCTGTCGGAAAGACTTAGTAGCTTCAACATAATATTTCAAAGCTCTAACAACATCCAAAGAATGCAACGATTTCTCCTTAGAATTCTTAGGATTAGGACATAATGAAGGAACCACAATTTCTCTACTAATGTTGTTGGAATTCACAACTTTAGGTAAAAATTCAAAAGAAGTTCGCAACACCGCCTTATCCTGATGAAAAATCAGAAAAGGAGACTCACAAGAAAGAGCAGATAATTCAGAGACTCTTCTGGCAGAAGAGATCGCTAAAAGGAACAAAACTTTCCAAGAAAGTAATTTAATGTCCAATGAATGCATAGGTTCAAACGGAGGAGCTTGAAGAGCCCCCAGAACCAAATTCAAACTCCAAGGAGGAGAAATTGACTTAATGACAGGCTTTATACGAACCAAAGCTTGTACAAAACAATGAATATCAGGAAGATTAGCAATCTTTCTGTGAAAAAGAACAGAAAGAGCAGAGATTTGTCCTTTCAAAGAACTTGCGGATAAACCTTTATCTAAACCATCCTGAAGAAACTGTAAAATTCTCGGAATTCTAAAAGAATGCCAAGAAAAATGATGAGAAAGACACCAAGAAATATAAGTCTTCCAGACTCTATAATATATCTCTCTGGATACAGATTTACGAGCCTGTAACATAGTAGTAATCACAGAGTCAGAGAAACCTCTTTGACCAAGAATCAAGCGTTCAATCTCCATACCTTTAAATTTAAGGATTTGAGATCCTGATGGAAAAAAGGACCTTGCGACAGAAGGTCTGGTCTTAGCGGAAGAGTCCACGGATGGCAAGAGGCCATCCGGACAAGATCCGCATACCAAAACCTGTGAGGCCATGCCGGAGCTACCAGCAGAACAAACGAGCATTCCTTCAGAATCTTGGAGATTACTCTTGGAAGAAGAACTAGAGGCGGAAAGATATAGGCAGGATGATACTTCCAAGGAAGTGATAATGCATCCACTGCTTCCGCCTGAGGATCCCGGGATCTGGACAGATACCTGGGAAGTTTCTTGTTTAGATGAGACGCCATCAGATCTATTTCTGGAAGCTCCCACATTTGAACAATCTGAAGAAATACCTCTGGGTGAAGAGACCATACGCCCGGATGCAACGTTTGGCGACTGAGATAATCCGCTTCCCAATTGTCTATACCTGGGATATGAACCGCAGAGATTAGACAGGAGCTGGATTCCGCCCAAACCAGAATTCGAGATACTTCTTTCATAGCCAGAGGACTGTGAGTCCCTCCTTGATGATTGATGTATGCCACAGTTGTGACATTGTCTGTCTGAAAACAAATGAATGATTCTCTCTTCAGAAGAGGCCAAGACTGAAGAGCTCTGAAAATTGCACGGAGTTCCAAAATATTGATCGGTAATCTCACCTCCTGAGATTCCCAAACTCCTTGTGCCGTCAGAGATCCCCACACAGCTCCCCAACCTGTGAGACTTGCATCTGTTGAAATTACAGTCCAGGTCGGAAGCACAAAAGAAGCCCCCTGAATTAAACAATGGTGATCTGTCCACCACGTTAGAGAGTATCGAACAATCGGTTTTAAAGATATTAATTGAGATATCTTTGTGTAGTCCCTGCACCATTGATTCAGCATACAGAGCTGAAGAGGTCGCATGTGAAAACGAGCAAAGGGGATCGCGTCCGATGCAGCAGTCATAAGACCTAGAATTTCCATGCATAAGGCTACCGAAGGGAATGATTGTGACTGAAGGTTTCGACAAGCTGAAATCAATTTTAGACGTCTCTTGTCTGTCAAAGACAGAGTCATGGACACTGAATCTATCTGGAAACCCAGAAAAGTTACCCTTGTTTGAGGAATCAATGAACTTTTTAGTGAATTGATCCTCCAACCATGATCTTGAAGAAACAACACAAGTCGATTCGTATGAGATTCTGCTAAATGTAAAGACTGAGCAAGTACCAAGATATCGTCCAAATAAGGAAATACCACAATACCCTGTTCTCTGATTACAGACAGAAGGGCACCGAGAACCTTTGTAAAAATTCTTGGAGCTGTAGCTAGGCCAAACGGCAGAGCCACAAACTGGTAATGCTTGTCCAGAAAAGAGAATCTCAGGAACGGATAATGATCTGGATGAATCGGAATATGCAGATATGCATCCTGTAAATCTATTGTGGACATATAATGCCCTTGCTGAACAAAAGGCAAGATAGTCCTTACAGTTACCATTTTGAACGTTGGTATCCTTACATAACGATTCAATATTTTTAGATCCAGAACTGGTCTGAAGGAATTCTCCTTCTTTGGTACAATGAAGAGATTTGAATAAAACCCCATCCCCTCTTCCAGAACTGGAACTGGCATAATTACTCCAGCCAACTCTAGATCTGAAACACAATTCAGAAATGCTTGAGCTTTCACTGGATTTACTGGGACACGGGAAAGAAAAAATCTCTTTGCAGGAGGTCTCATCTTGAAACCAATTCTGTACCCTTCTGAAACAATGTTCTGAATCCAAAGATTGTGAACAGAATTGATCCAAATTTCTTTGAAAAAACGTAACCTGCCCCCTACCAGCTGAGCTGGAATGAGGGCCACACCTTCATGTGGACTTAGAAGCTGGCTTTGCTTTTCTAGAAGGCTTGGATTTATTCCAGACTGGAGATGGTTTCCAAACTGAAACTGCTCCTGAGGATGAAGGATCAGGCTTTTGTTCTTTGTTGAAACGAAAGGAACGAAAAACATAATTTATGCTTACCTGATAAATTCCTTTCTTCTGTAGTGTGATCAGTCCACGGGTCATCATTACTTCTGGGATATTACTCCTCCCCAACAGGAAGTGCAAGAGGATTCACCCAGCAGAGCTGCATATAGCTCCTCCCCTCTACGTCACTCCCAGTCATTCGACCAAGGACCAACGAGAAAGGAAAAGCCAAGGGTGAAGTGGTGACTGGAGTATAAATTAAAAAATATTTACCTGCCTTAAAAACAGGGCGGGCCGTGGACTGATCACACTACAGAAGAAAGGAATTTATCAGGTAAGCATAAATTATGTTTTCTTCTGTTAAGTGTGATCAGTCCACGGGTCATCATTACTTCTGGGATACCAATACCAAAGCAAAAGTACACGGATGACGGGAGGGATAGGCAGGCTCTTTATACAGAAGGAACCACTGCCTGAAGAACCTTTCTACCAAAAATAGCCTCCGATGAAGCAAAAGTGTCAAATTTGTAAAATTTGGAAAAAGTATGAAGCGAAGACCAAGTTGCAGCCTTGCAAATCTGTTCAACAGAGGCCTCATTCTTGAAGGCCCAAGTGGAAGCCACAGCTCTAGTAGAATGAGCTGTAATTCTTTCAGGAGGCTGCTGTCCAGCAGTCTCATAAGCTAAACAAATTATGCTACAAAGCCAAAAAAGAAAGAGAGGTAGCGGAAGCTTTTTGACCTCTCCTCTGCCCAGAGTAAATGACAAACAGAAAAGACGTTTGTCGAAATTCCTTAGTTGCCTGTAAGTAAAATTTTAGAGCACGGACTACATCCAGGTTGTGCAGTAGACGTTCCTTCTTTGAAGAAGGATTTGGGCATAAAGAAGGAACAACAATCTCTTGATTGATATTCCTGTTAGTAACTACCTTAGGTAAGAACCCAGGTTTAGTACGCAGGACTACCTTATCCGAATGAAAAATCAAATAAGGAGAATCACAATGTAAGGCTGATAATTCAGAGACTCTTCGAGCCGAGGAAATAGCCATTAAAAATAGAACTTTCCAAGATAACAACTTTATATCAATGGAATGAAGGGGTTCAAACGGAACGCCCTGTAAAACATTAAGAACAAGGTTTAAACTCCATGGTGGAGCAACAGTTTTAAACACAGGCTTAATTCTGGCCAAAGCCTGACAAAAAGCCTGGACGTCAGGAACTTCTGACAGACGTTTGTGTAACAGAATGGACAGAGCTGAGATCTGTCCCTTTAATGAACTAGCAGATAAACCCTTTTCTAAACCTTCTTGTAGAAAAGACAATATCCTAGGAATCCTAACCTTACTCCAAGAGTAACCTTTGGATTCACACCAATATAGGTATTTACGCCATATCTTATGGTAAATCTTTCTGGTAACAGGTTTCCTAGCCTGTATTAAGGTATCAATAACTGACTCAGAAAATCCACGTCTTGATAAAATCAAGCGTTCAATTTCCAAGCAGTCAGCTTCAGAGAAGTTAGATTTTGATGTTTGAAGGGACCCTGTATCAGAAGGTCCTGTTTCAGAGGTAGAGACCAAGGTGGACAGGATGACATGTCCACCAGGTCTGCATACCAAGTCCTGCGTGGCCACGCAGGTGCTATTAGAATCACTGATGCTCTCTCTTGTTTGATTCTGGCAATCAATCGAGGAAGCAACGGGAAGGGTGGAAACACGTAAGCCATCCTGAAGTCCCAAGGTGCTGTCAGAGCATCTATCAGGACTGCTCCTGGATCCCTGGATCTGGACCCGTAACGAGGAAGCTTGGCGTTCTGTCGAGACGCCATGAGATCTATCTCTGGTTTGCCCCAACGTCGAAGTATTTGGGCAAAGACCTCCGGATGAAGTACCCACTCCCCCGGATGAAAAGTCTGACGACTTAAGAAATCCGCCTCCCAGTTCTCCACTCCCGGGATGTGGATTGCTGACAGGTGGCAAGAGTGAGACTCTGCCCAGCAAATTATCTTTGATACTTCCATCATAGCTAGGGAGCTTCTTGTCCCTCCCTGATGGTTGATGTAAGCTACAGTCGTGATGTTGTCCGACTGAAACCTGATGAACCCCCGAGTTGTCAACTGGGGCCAAGCCAGGAGGGCATTGAGAACTGCTCTCAATTCCAGAATGTTTATTGGCAGGAGACTCTCCTCCTGACTCCATTGTCCCTGAGCCTTCAGAGAATTCCAGACGGCACCCCAACCTAGAAGGCTGGCGTCTGTTGTTACAATTGTCCAGTCTGGTCTGCTGAATGGCATCCCCCTGGACAGATGTGGCCGAGAAAGCCACCATAGAAGAGAATTTCTGGTCTCTTGATCCAGATTCAGAGAAGGGGATAAGTCTGAGTAATCCCCATTCCACTGACTTAGCATGCACAGTTGCAGTGGTCTGAGGTGTAAGCGTGCAAAGGGTACTATGTCCATTGCCGCTACCATTAAGCCGATTACCTCCATGCATTGAGCCACTGACGGGTGTTGAATGGAATGAAGGGTGCGGCAAGCACTTTGAAGTCTTGTTAGCCTGTCCTCTGTCAGGTAAATCTTCATTTCTACAGAATCTATAAGAGTCCCCAGGAAGGGAACTCTTGTGAGTGGAACGAGTGAACTTTTCTTTTCGTTCACCTTCCATCTATGTGACCTTAGAAATGCCAGCACTAACTCTGTATGAGACTTGGCAGTTTGAAAGCTTGAAGCTTGTATCAGAATGTCGTCTAGGTATGGAGCTACCGAGATTCCCCGCGGTCTTAGTACCGCCAGAAGAGCACCCAGAACCTTTGTGAAGATTCTTGGAGCTGTAGCCAATCCGAATGGAAGAGCCACAAACTGGTAATGCCTGTCTAGGAAGGCAAACCTTAGGTACCGATAATGATCTTTGTGAATCGGTATGTGAAGGTAAGCATCTTTTAAATCTACAGTGGTCATGTATTGACCCTCTTGGATCATAGGTAAAATTGTCCGAATAGTCTCCATCTTGAACGATGGAACTCTTAGGAATTTGTTTAGGATCTTTAAGTCCAGGATTGGTCTGAAAGTTCCCTCTTTTTTGGGAACCACAAACAGATTTGAGTAAAACCCCTGTCCCTGTTCCGATCGTGGAACTGGATGGATTACTCCCATTAACAAGAGCTCTTGTACGCAGCGTAGAAACGCCTCTTTCTTTGTCTGGATTGTTGACAATCTTGACAGATGAAATCTCTCTCTTGGAGGAGAGTATTTGAAGTCCAGAAGGTATCCCTGAGATATTATCTCTAGCGCCCAGGGATCCTGAACATCTCTTGCCCAAGCCTGGGCGAAGAGAGAAAGTCTGCCCCCCACAAGATCCGATCCCGGATCGGGGGCCCTCAATTCATGCTGTTTTAGGGGCAGCAGCAGGTTTCCTAGTCTGCTTGCCCTTGTTCCAGGACTGGTTAGGTTTCCAGCCTTGTCTGTAGCGAGCAACAGCTCCTTCCTGTTTTGGTGCAGAGGAAGTTGATGCTGCTCCTGCTTTGAAATTACGAAAGGAACGAAAATTAGACTGTCTAGTCTTGGCTTTGGCTTTGTCCTGAGGCAGGGCATGGCCTTTACCTCCTGTAATGTCAGCGATAATCTCTTTCAACCCGGGCCCGAATAAGGTCTGCCCTTTGAAAGGTATATTAAGCAATTTAGACTTAGAAGTAACATCAGCTGACCAGGATTTTAGCCACAGCGCCCTGCGTGCCTGAATGGCGAATCCTGAATTCTTCGCCGTAAGTTTAGTAAGATGTACTACGGCCTCCGAAATGAATGAATTAGCTAGTTTAAGGACTCTAAGCCTGTCCGTAATGTCGTCCAGAGTAGCTGAACCAATGTTCTCTTCCAGAGACTCAATCCAGAATGCCGCTGCAGCCGTGATCGGCGCAATGCATGCAAGGGGTTGCAATATAAAACCTTGTTGAACAAACATTTTCTTAAGGTAACCCTCTAACTTTTTATCCATTGGATCTGAAAAAGCACAGCTATCCTCCACCGGGATAGTGGTACGCTTAGCTAAGGTAGAAACTGCTCCCTCCACCTTAGGGACCGTTTGCCATAAGTCCCTTGTGGTGGCGTCTATTGGAAACATTTTTCTAAATATCGGAGGGGGTGAGAACGGCACACCGGGTCTATCCCACTCCTTAGTAACAATTTCAGTAAGTCTCTTAGGTATAGGAAAAACCTCAGTACTCGTCGGTACCGCAAAATATTTATCCAACCTACACATTTTCTCTGGTATTGCAACTGTGTTACAATCATTCAGAGCCGCTAACACCTCCCCTAGTAATACACGGAGGTTTTCCAGTTTAAATTTAAAATTTGAAATATCTGAATCCAGTCTGTTTGGATCAGAACCGTCACCCACAGAATGAAGTTCTCCGTCCTCATGTTCTGCCACCTGTGACGCAGTGTCTGACATGGCCCTAATATTATCAGCGCACTCTGTTCTCACCCCAGAGTGATCACGCTTACCTCTTAGTTCTGGTAATTTAGCCAAAACCTCAGTCATAACAGTAGCCATATCCTGTAATGTGATTTGTAATGGCCGCCCAGATGTACTCGGCGCTACAATATCACGCACCTCCCTCTGAGCGGGAGATGTAGGTACTGACACGTGAGGCGAGTTAGTCGGCATAACTCTCCCCTCGTTGTTTGGTGAAATTTGTTCAATTTGTACAGATTGACTTTTATTTAAAGTAGCATCAATACAGTTAGTACATAAATTTCTATTGGGCTCCACTTTGGCATTGCAACAAATGACACAGGTATCATCCTCTGAATCAGACATGTTTAACACACTAGCAAATAAACTTGCAACTTGGAAATACAATTCAATTAGAATAATATTAAAATGTACTGTGCCTTTAAGAAGCACAGAAGATCTATGACAGTTGAAAATTAATAAATTGAAACAGTTATAGCCTCAATCCTTGTAAACAACACAACTTTAGCAAAGGTTTAATCCCATTAGCAAAGATAACAAATTCTGAAAGCAGGAAACAAATTACAGAATAAACGTTTTTTATCTCAGTCAAACTATAATTCTCACAGCTCTGCTGAGAGAAATTACCTCCCTCAAAATAAGTTTTGAAGACCCCTGAGCTCTGTAGAGATGAACCGGATCATGCAGGGAATACAATGAGTTGCTGACTGAAATATTTGATGCATAGAAAAAGCGCCAAAAAACGGCCCCTCCCCCTCACACACAGCAGTGAGGGAGAACAGAAACTGTCAGAAAAACAGATTAAGCAACTGCCAAGTGGAAAAATAGTGCCCAAACATTTATTCACACAGTACCTCAGCAAATGAAAACGATTTTACATTCCAGCAAAAACGTTAAACATAATCTCTAGTTATTAAACAGCTTTATGTATTTCTTACAGTGTAATTCTAGTGAAGTACCATTCCCCAGAATACTGAAGTGTAAAGTATACATACATGACATTATATCGGTATGGCAGGATTTTCTCATCAATTCCATTGTCAGAAAATAAAAACTGCTACATACCTCTATGCAGATTCATCTGCCCGCTGTCCCCTGATCTGAAGTTTACCTCACTCCTCAGATGGCCGAGAACAGCAATATGATCTTAACTACTCCGGCTAAAATCATAGCAAAACTCTGGTAGATTCTTCTTCAAACTCTGCCAGAGAGGTAATAACACACTCTGGTGCTATTTTAAAATAACAAACTTTTGATTGAAGATATAAAACTAAGTATAATCACCATAGTCCTCTCACACATCCTATCTAGTCGTTGGGTGCAAGAGAATGACTGGGAGTGACGTAGAGGGGAGGAGCTATATGCAGCTCTGCTGGGTGAATCCTCTTGCACTTCCTGTTGGGGAGGAGTAATATCCCAGAAGTAATGATGACCCGTGGACTGATCACACTTAACAGAAGAAATGATTATTAGCCCTGTTTTTACCCTTAGATTTTTTATCCTGTGGTAAAAAAGTTCCTTTCCCACCAGTAACAGTTGAGATAATAGAATCCAACTGAGAACCAAATAATGTGTTACCCTGGAAAGAAATGGAAAGTAGAGATAATTTAGAAGCCATATCAGCATTCCAAGTTTTAAGCCATAAAGCTCTTCTAGCTAAAATAGCTAGAGACATAAACCTGACATCAACTCTGATAATATCAAAAATGGCATCACAGATAAAATTATTAGCATGTTGAAGAAGAATAATAATATTATGAGAATCATGATCTGTTACTTGTTGCGCTAAAGTTTCCAACCAAAAAGTTGAAGCTGCAACAACATCAGCCAATGATATAGCAGGTCTAAGAAGATTACCTGAACACAGATAAGCTTTTCTTAGAAAGGATTCAATTTTCCTATCTAAAGGATCCTTAAACGAAGTACCATCTGACGTAGGAATAGTAGTACGTTTAGCAAGGGTAGAAATAGCCCCATCAACTCTAGGGATTTTGTCCCAAAATTCTAATCTGTCAGACGGCACAGGATATAATTGCTTAAAACGTTTAGAAGGAGTAAATGAATTACCCAATTTATCCCATTCTCTGGAAATTACTTCAAAAATAGCACTAGGAACAGGAAAAACTTCTGGAATAACCACAGGAGATTTAAAGACCTTATCTAAACGTTTAGAATTAGTATCAAGAGGACCAGAATCCTCAATTTCTAAAGCAATTAGTACTTCTTTAAGTAAAGAACGAATAAATTCCATTTTAAATAAATATGAAGATTTATCAGCATCAATCTCTGAAACAGAATCCTCTGAACCAGAAGAGTCATCAGAATGATGATGTTCATTTAAAAATTCATCTGTATAAAGAGAAGTTTTAAAAGATTTTTTATGTTTACTAGGAGGAGGAATAACAGACATAGCCTTCTTGATGGATTCAGAAACAAAATCTCTTATGTTATCAGGAACATTCTGAACATTAGATGTTGATGGAACTGCAACAGGTAATGGTACATTACTAAAGGAAATATTATCTGCATTAACAAGTTTGTCATGACAATTAATACAAACAACAGCTGGAGGAATAGCTACAAAAAGTTTACAGCAGATACACTTAGCTTTGGTAGTTCCAGCACCAGATAGCGATTTTCCTGAAGTAACTTCTGACTCAGATGCAACGTGAGACATCTTGCAATATGTAAGAGAAAAAACAACATATAAAGCAAAATTGATCAAATTCCTTAAATGACAGTTTCAGGAATGGGAAAAAATCCCAATAAACAAGCTTCTAGCAACCAGAAGCAAAGAAAAATGAGACTTAAATAATGTGGAGACAAAAGCGACGCCCATATTTTTTAGCGCCAAATAAGACGCCCACATTATTTGGCACCTAAATGCTTTTTGGCGCCAAAAATGACGCCACATCCGGAACGCTGACATCTTTGGCGCAAAAGAACGTCAAAAATGACGCAACTTCCGGCGACACGTATGACGCCGGAAACAGAAAAGATTTTTTGCGCCAAAAAAGTCTGCGCCAAGAATGACGCAATAAAATGAAGCATTTTCAGCCCCCGCGAGCCTAACAGCCCACAGGGAAAAAAAGTCAAATTTTTAAGGTAAGAAAAATAATTGATTCAAGTGCATTATCCCAAATATGAAACTGACTGTCTGAAAATAAGGAATGTTGAACATCCTGAGTCAAGGCAAATAAATGTTTGAATACATATATTTAGAACTTTATAAACAAAGTGCCCAACCATAGCTTAGAGTGTCACAGAAAATAAGACTTACTTACCCCAGGACACTCATCTACATGTTTGTAGAAAGCCAAACCAGTACTGAAACGAGAATCAGCAGAGGTAATGGTATATAAATAAGAGTATATCGTCGATCTGAAAAGGGAGGTAAGAGATGAATCTCTACGACCGATAACAGAGAACCTATGAAATAGACCCCGTAGAAGGAGATCACTGCATTCAAAATAGGCAATACTCTCCTCACATCCCTCTGACATTCACTGCACGCTGAGAGGAAAACCGGGCTCCAACCTGCTGCGGAGCACATATCAACGTAGAATCTAGCACAAACTTACTTCACCACCTCCATAGGAGGCAAAGTTTGTAAAACTGAATTGTGGGTGTGGTGAGGGGTGTATTTATAGGCATTTTAAGGTTTGGGAAACTTTGCCCCTCCTGGTAGGAATGTATATCCCATACGTCACTAGCTCATGGACTCTTGCTAATTACATGAAAGAAAAGAGAATCTCAGAAAATAAAAATAATCTGAATGAAAACAGAAAATGAAGATATGCATCTATTGTATCTAATGTAAACAAATAATGCCATCACTGACCAAAAAGGCAGAATAGACCATATAAACACCATTCTAAAAGATGGTACACTTAAATGACAATTCAAAAAGATTTTTTATCTTTGGAACAATGAATAGTCTTTAATAAAACCCCAAAACCCAGTTCCTAAAATGAAACTGGAATAAATACCCCAGAAAACTCCAGGTCTGAGCAGCGCTTGAGCCCCAATGGGTGACCAGCCGCACTTCACCAGTACCCAAAACATATAGGTCTGAAACGCACTTCAGGAAAGTGTTAGTCTTCTCACAGACGGTTTTACTCTGAATCCTATTCTGTACCCAAAGTCTAAGAAGTTTGGACCGAATAGAACCAAACAAATTTCAAAAAAAGTCTTAACCTGCCCCTTACCAGCCAAGCTGGAATAAGAACCGCACCTACATGCAAATTAGGGGAGATGACTTTGAACTTTTAAAAGGCTTAAATGAAGAAAAAACTTCCAATTATAAACATGTTACTTGGGGAAGAATTCAGGATTCCGTACCTTAGTAAGAACAGAAAACCAATATAAGCTTAAAGTTTTAGTCTTAGAACTCAATCTTGAAGCCTAGAGTAACAGTTAAAGAATTGAATCCAATTATGAACCAAATAATTGATTATCTTGGAAAAAAAGAAATATGGATTTAAGAAATCAAATTAGCATTCCAAGAATAAAATCACAAAGTTCTTCTAGCTAAAATAGCTAAAGACATAAATTAAACCTCATTTGCGAAAATATTTAATAAAATGACAACACAAATGAATTTATTAGCATGTTAATCAAGTTAAAGGACCAGTCAACACACTGGACTTGTGCAAACAAAAAATGCAAGATAGCAAGACAATGCAATAGCACTTAGTCTGAACTTCAAACGAGTAGTAGATTTTGTCCTTTTAACAATGCTAAACAAATCATAATCCGATACTTGATCTTAAAGTATCCAACCAGAAAGATGAAGCAATTGCAACATCAGCAAAATAAATTACAGGACTAATAAAAGTACCTGAAAATAATTTTCCTTAAATAAGATACAACCATCTGAAGGAAAAAAATAAATACTATTTGCTATAAGAATAATAGTATATTAGCAGGAGTAGAGATAGCCCCCTTAACTTGAGGAATCTTTCCTCAAAACTAACTGCCGGCAAAGAATACAATTTAAAAACCTTAAAGAAGGACTAAAAGAAAAATCTCAGCCTATTCCATTCCCTAGTATCAGGAACTGGAAAAAACCTCTGAAGAAATCACAGAAGATAAATAAGCAGAATTTAAATGTTAGCTAGTCTTTAAAATCCAAAGAACTGGTTACTTCAATATCCAAAATAATCAACACCTTTTGAACAAAGAACAAATGTACTCTATTAAAAAATAAAAAAGTGGATTTGTTAGTGTCAATATCTGATTGTCAGGTTACGTGTATATACCTTTAAATGTGCTCACTACTCCCTATAAAAGGCCCCTCCTCTAACAACTCATTGCTAGGTAATTTGTTCAGTTTGACTAAATGTCTATAGTGAATTGTGTCTAGCCATTCTCTTGAGAACCTAATTTGCATTTAAAGAAATTTACAACTAAGCTTAACATTATAGCTACCAGTTTATAGCAACCGGATTCTACAATTAACAGTTCCTCTGTTAATCTTGTTACCTTTTACTTCAACAGTGTATCTACTTCCAGCAGGAACCAGAGCTTGACTGTTCCTCCCAGCAAACAGTTTCACTAGTCTGCTGCACTGCACTTCTCCCTCATTCAGTGTATTCCACACAGCACCTGGAGCCTGTGACCTCATCAGACGCAGTCTGTTACAGGTATTTGAGAGAAGTACATGGAGTAACGGTAACCTTTTTTAGAATATCAAAACAGAATCTGCCTTTTGGATTTCTAACTGAAGATTTATGGTAATTACTAACAACAACTTATAATTGCATGAGACCTTAAATAGTACAACTTGCCTAATTGAAGTCATGCTTTCAGCAATTCATTACCAAACCAAAAAAGACTGTATTTGCATTGAATCTGTGAGGTGTTGAATTTACTTGCATATGAATGGACTGTTTATTATAATATCATTGTAAAGAAGGTTCATTGTGTCTTTATTACTCTGCTAATCTAACAGCTAAGCATGCATTTCATCTGCTTCTTACTAACTTGAGAATTTAACTATTTCACCTCCATTTGACATGTGCTCTCAGTATATTACTCAAAGAATTACTCCTGCTTAAGCTACAGTTAATACAGTTTGGAAGTGTTATATAAGTGTTATATATTTCAAAACAGAACTACCATATAAATATAACAACTTAAACTATTGTGATATAGGGATCTAAATTTGGGATTCAAATCTCAGATTTCCCTATCTAGGCCTATGACTAAGTTGTCATCCCCCAGTCAATGAGCAAAACAAGACTCCTAAGAAAATCTAATGAGTCAAGGTTTGGTGTGAGACTGGGTGGTATAATTAATTAAATATTAGTTTGCACATGTAATCCATATTCTATATAAAATAATCCTTACACTGACGAAGAAAAATTCTGAATGAGAAAAAAACACCATCAGAGAAGGATAATTCATTATGTTGTTTGTCATTTCAAACTTCATCAACTAAAAAAGAAGTTTGAAAAAGACCTAAAAATTTATTAGAAGGCGAGATGTCAGACAAAGCCTTTAAAATAGAATCAGAAAAAAATTCTTATAAATTTCTAAGTATATCTTGTACATAAGATGTAAAAAGAATAGCAATATATAAAGCATAAATACTAATGGATTCTGCATGTAAAAGTTTATCATGATAACTTATTACAAACCATAGCTAAAGATAAACATTCATAACATTTAAAATAAATGAACTTAGCTTTGGTAGGACTGATCTCAGTCAACAGGAATCCCTCAGTATGTTCTAATCCAGGAATAATGTATGGAAAATCTTGCAATATGTAATAGAAAAAAACAACATATAAAGCAAAATTTATCAAATTCCTTAAATGACAGTTTCAGGAATGGGAAAAAATGCAAAACAAACAAGCCTCTAGCAACCAGAAGCAACAAAAAAGTGAGACTTAAATAATGTGAGAAAAAGTGGAACAAGAATGACGCCCACATTTTTGGCGCCAAACCACCTCTGACGCTGAAAACGACGCCCACATCTTTTGGCGCAAAAAAAGTCTGAACACACATGCGTCAAAAAATGACGTAACAGAACAAACTTCCGGCGTCAACTACGGCGCCGGAAATGACAAAATTTTGCGCCAAAAAAGTTTGCGCCAAGAATGAGGCAATAAATTGAAGCATTTTCTGCCCCCGCGAGCCTAACAGCCCGCAGGGAAAAAAGTCAATTGAAAATTTTCAAGGTAAGAAAAAAATAATTATTCATATGCATTATCTCAAATAATGAAACTGACAGTCTAAATGAAGGAATACTGATTATCCTGAATCATGGCAAATATAAGTTTAGACACATATATTTAGAACTTTACATATAAAGTGCCCAACCATAGCTTAGAGTGTCACAAAAAATAAGAATTACCCCAGGACACTCATCTACATATAGTAGATAGCCAAACCAGTACTGAAACGAGAATCAGTAGAGGTAATGGTATATAAGAGTATATCGTCGATCTGAAAAGGGAGGTAGGAGAAGAAATCTCTACGACCGATAACAGAGAACCTATGAAATAGATCCCATAGAAGGAGACCATTGAATTCAAATAGGCAATACTCTCTTCACATCCCTCTAACATTCACTGCACTCTGAGAGGAAAACCGGGCTCCAGCCTGCTGCGAAGCGCATATCAACGTAGAATCTAGCACAAACTTACTTCACCACCTCCATGGGAGGCAAAGTTTGTAAAACTGAATTGTGGGTGTGGTGAGGGGTGTATTTATAGGCAATTTAAGGTTTGGGAAACTTTGCCCCTCCTGGTAGGAATGTATATCCCATAAGTCACAAGCTCATGGACTCTTGCTAATTACATGAAAGAAACCCTGATGAATAAACAATTTCTTTAGAAGACCCTCTAATTTTTTAGCCATAGGATCTTTGAAAGCACAACTGTCCTCAAAAGGTATAGTTGTACGCTTAGCCAGGGTAGAAATAGCTCCCTCCACCTTAGGGACCGTCTGCCACGAATCCCGAATGGTGTCAGATATGGGAAACATTTTCTTAAAAGTAGGAGGGGGAGAGAACGGAATGCCTGGTCTATCCCATTCCTTAGTAACAATGTCCGAAATCCTCTTAGGGACTGGAAAAACATTAGTGTAAGTAGGGACCCTCAAGATATTTATCCATTTTACACAATTTCTCTGATGGTATTACAATAGGGTCACAATCATCCAGAGTCGCTAAAACCTCCCTGAGTAACAAGCGGAGGTGTTCAAGCTTAAACTTAAAGGCCATCATATCTGAGTCTGTTTGAGGGAACATCTTTCCTGAATCTGAAAGCTCTCCCTCAGACAGCAATTCCCCCACCCCCAAATCAGAACACTGTGAGGGTACATCGGAGATGGCCAATAAAGCATCAGAGGGGGCTCAGTATTTACTCTAATATCGGACCTACTGCACTTAGCCTGTAAACCAGGCAGTTTAGATAATACCTCTGTAAGGGTAGTAGACATAACTGCAGACATATCTTGCAGGGTGAAAGAATTAGATGCACTAGAAGTACTTGGCGTCGCTTGGGCGGGCGTTAAAGGTTGTGACACTTGGGGAGAAGCAGATGGCATAACTTGATTATCTTCTGACTGAGAATCAACCTGAGAAATACTTTTATCTGCTAAAATATGTTCTTTGCAATGTAAGGCCCTTTCAGTAAATGAGGGACACATTTTAAGTGGGGGTTTAACAATGGCTTCTAAACACATGGAACATTGGCTTTCCTCAATGTCAGACATGTTGAAACAGGCTAGTTATGACCACAAACAGACTTGAAAACACTTTATTTTGTGAAAAAAATAATAATCTGAAAAAACGGTACTGCGCCTTTAAGAGAAAAAAGCATACAATTTTTCCAAAACTGCTTTAAAACGATAAAATCAAAATTTTATGCTAAATGCATCCCCAACTTGTAAGCTAAGTTTGCCCCACAAGGAAAGGAATACTAAACCCTTAAGACCAAAAAACGTTCTGCTAAAAAACGTTAAATTCAAACAAAAACACCCCCTGCACCTCGCCACAGCCTTGCTGTGGCGCCTACCTGCCCTCAGGGGTCTGCAAAATCAGATTAACCCTTCGATTAGTCCCAAACTGTCCCTGAAAGGCCCACCAGAGTTGGAGCTTGCTGCTTGTCTGTGAAAAACAACTGCGCAACAGAGGCGCGAAAATAGGCACCGCCCATCTCACTCGATGTCTCACAGCCTAAAATAACCGCACCAGAGCGGTCTAAAACCTAGCCATGTGGGTTCATATACCCATTTAGTGAAGCCATGTGTATCCTCCATCTTTAAAATAAAGTAAAAACATTTGCCATAAAAAAAACGTTATCTTAAACTCCCAACATCATATCATCAGTGTCAACCATTTTTTATAGCCCAATATACAGGTCCAGTAATACCCCTCTCTATGCATTAGGATTACTGCTTACCCTTTCCCTCATGGGGATACTGTCAGCCAATTCTGAAATAACACAGTCTCTCCAAAAAAATGACTGAACATACCTCAATGCTTGTAGCATGAAAACCGTTCATCACAAGTTTCTTAAGTACTCCACAGCCATTCTGTGGGAACTACTCTGGATCTTAGTAACAACTGCTAAGATCATCAGTCTCCAGGCAGAAGTCTTCATCCATCTGCTGCCTGGGGAAAAATAGCACTCACCGGTACAATTTAAAATAAAAAAGTCTTGCTTGAAGAAAATAAATACTAACATTTTATCACCTCTTTCACTTTACCCTTCCTATTACTTAGAGTAGGCAAAGAGAATGACTGGGGGATGGAGTCAAGGGAGGAGCTATATAGACAGCTCTGCTGTGGTGCTCTTTGCCACTTCCTGTTAGCAGGAGGATAATATCCCACAAGTAAAGGATGAATCCGTGGACTTGTCTTATCTTATAGAAGAAATATTTCTTAATATGTTAATCTTCCCCAAATATGAAACTGACAGTCTGCAAAAGGAAATACATGAACCTGACTCATGGCAAATATAAGTACAATACATATATTTAGAACTTTATATAAATGCATAAAGTGCCAAACCATAGCTGAGGTGTCTTAAGTAATAAAAAACATACTTACCGAAAGACACCCATCCACATATAGCAGATAGCCAAACCTGTACTGAAACAGTTATCAGTAGAGGTAATAGTATATGAGAGTATATCGTCGATCTGAAAAGGGAGGTAGGAGATGAATCTCTACGATCGATAACAGAGAACCTATGAAATAGACCCCCGTTAGGAAAATCATGGCATTCAATAGGTGATACTCTCTTCACGTCCCTCTGACATTCGCTGTACTCTGAGAGGAATCGGGCTTCAAAATGCTGAGAAGCGCATATCAACGTAGAAATCTTAGCACAAACTTACTTCACCACCTCCATAGGAGGCAAAGTTTGTAAAACTGAATTGTGGGTGTGGTGAGGGGTGTATTTATAGGCATTTTGAGGTTTGGGAAACTTTGCCCCTCCTGGTAGGATTGCATATCCCATACGTCACTAGCTCATGGACTCTTGCCAATTACACGAAAGAAATAAAAGTAGCACTTACCTCATATTACTGCCTGACAGTAAGGCAGTTCACAGGTTTGAGAGGTCCTCTTTTTCACATCGACCTGCAGAGAAATCAAAGACTGAGTCATATCTCTCAGACTATAGGAAATTAGGGCAGTATTAAATATGGGAGGCGCAGTGAGAATTATGTCCCACAAGTTTCCATTACTCTAAAGCCACCAAAGCTCTACTGAAGAGACTGATATGAACTACGGCTACACCCTAGGACAAAGCAGCACAATCCTGTACTACTTTAAAAATAATAAACTCTTGATTGATGAATCTTTTCTAACACC
Organism: Bombina bombina; assembly: GCF_027579735.1. Lineage (NCBI taxonomy): Eukaryota > Metazoa > Chordata > Amphibia > Anura > Bombinatoridae > Bombina > Bombina bombina. The sequence goes on along the minus strand of NC_069501.1, from coordinate 564,637,353 downwards.
TCACTTTACCACTTCCTTATCACTAACGTAGGCAAAGAGAATGACTGGGGTGGGAGGGAAGGGAGGAGCTATTTAACAGCTTTGCTGTGGTGCTCTTTGCCGCCTCCTGCTGACCAGGAGGTGAATATCCCATTAGTAATTAAGATGATCTGTGGACTCATTGTGTCATTAAAAAGAAATGACATTTTAAATATATTTAGAAGTCAATTAGTAGCTAGACTCAAAACACACAAAAAAAACATAATTTATGTAAGAACTTACCTGATAAATTCATTTCTTTCATATTAGCAAGAGTCCATGAGCTAGTGACGTATGGGATATACATTCCTACCAGGAGGGGCAAAGTTGCCTAAACCTTAAAATGCCTATAAATACACCCCTCACCACACCCACAATTCAGTTTAACGAATAGCCAAGAAGTGGGGTGATAAGAAAGGAGCGAAAGCATAAAAAAATAAGGAATTGGAATAATTGTGCTTTATACAAAAAAATCATAACCACCACAAAAAAGGGTGGGCCTCATGGACTCTTGCTAATATGAAAGAAATTAATTTATCAGGTAAGTTCTTACATAAATTATGTTTTCTTTCATGTAATTAGCAAGAGTCCATGAGCTAGTGACGTATGGGATAATAAATACCCAAGATGTGGAACTTCCATGCAAAAGTCACTAGAGAGGGAGGGATAAAATAAAGACAGCCAATTCCGCTGAAAAATTAATCCACTACTCAAATCAAAAAAGTTTCAATTTTTATAATGAAAAAAACTGAAATTATAAGCAGAAGAATCAAACTGAGACAGCTGCGTGAAGTACCATTCTACCAAAACTGCTTCTAAAGAAGAGAAAACATCAAAAATGGTAAAAGTATGCAAAGAAGACCAAGTCATTGCTTCGCAAATCTGATCAACGGAAGCTTCATTCTTAAAAAGCCCAGGAAGTAGAAACTTACCTAGTAGAATGAGCCGTAATCCTCCGAGGCGGGAATCCACCCGACTCCAAATAAGCATGATGAATCAAAAGTTTAAGCAAGATGCCAAATAAATGGCAGAAGCTTTTGACCTTCCTAAAACCAGAAAAGATAAAAAATAGACTAGAAGTCTATCTGAAATCTGAATAGCTTCAACATAGAATTTCAAAAACTCTCACCATATCCAAAGAAAGCAAGAATCTCACCAAAGAAGTCTTAGGAAAACAATAATTCCTCCCTAATGTTTGTTTGAATTTACAACTTTAGGTAAGAATTGAAATGAGGACAGCAAAAACCACCTTATCCTGATGAAAAAAATCAGAAAAAAGAGATTCACAAGAAAGAACAGATAATTCAAAAACTGTTCTAGCTGAAGAGATGTCCAAAAAGAACAATACTTTCCATGAAAGTAATTAATGTCCAGCGCAAGCATATGCTCAAATAGAAGAGCCTGAAAAACCTTCAGAACCCAATTAAGACTCCAAGGAGGAGAAATTGGCTTAATGACAGGTTTGATACGAATCAAAACCTGAACAAAATGATGAATATCAGGAAATAACACTGCCTTATCCTGATGAAAAATCAGAAAAGGATATTCACAAAAAAAGAGCAGATAACTCAAAAACTCTTCTAGCAGAAGAAATAACCAAAAGGAACAATACTTTTCCAAGAAAGTAATTTAATGTTCAGAAAATGCATAGTTTCAAACAGAGGAGCCTGTAAAGCCCTCAGCACCAAATTGAGACTCCAAAGAGGAGAGAATGAAAGAATGACAGGCTTGATACGGACCAAAGCCTGTACAAAACAATTTATATCAGGATGATTAGCAATCTTTCTATGAAAAAAGAACAGAAAGAGTAGAGATTTGTCTTAACAAAGAACTGAAGACAAAACCTTATCCAAACCAACCTGAAAAAATAATAAAATTCTATGAATTTTAAAAGAATGCCAAGAAAAGTAGGTCTTCCAGACTCAATAATAAATCTTTCTAGAGACAGATTTACGAGCCTGAAAACATAGTATTAATCAATGAGTCAGAAAAACCTCTATGACTAAAAACCAAGCGTTCAATCTCCATCCCTTCAAATTTAATGATTTGAGATCCTGATGGAAAAAATGGGCCTTGAGAAAGAAGGACTGGTTTAAACGGAAGTTTCCAAGGTTGGCAACTGGCCATCCGAATGAGATCCGCATACCAAAACCTGAGAGGCCATGCTGGAGCCACCAGCATAACAAACAAATACTCCATAAGAATTTTGGAAAACACTTTGGAAGAAGAACTAGAGGCGGAAAGAAATAGGCAAAAAGTTAATTCCAAAGAAATGTCAATGCATACACTACTTCCGCCTGAAGATCCCCGGACCTGAATAGGCCCCTGGGAAGTTCTTTATTCAGATGAGATGCCAACAGATCTATTTCTAGAAATGCTCACATCTGAAAAATTTAAAAACATATCTGGGTAAGAGAGACCATTCTCCCGGAAGTAAAGCTTGATTAACAGAGATAATCCGCTTCCCAAATATCTATACCTGGGAAAAAAACCACAGAATTTAGATAGGAGCTGGATTTAGCCCAAGCTAATATCCGAGACACTTCTGTCACAGCCTAAGGACTGATAGTCCTACCCTGATGATTGACATACACCATAGTCGTGATATTGTCTGAAAAACAATAAACGTCTCTTCTTCAAAAAGAAACTAACTGAAAAACTCTGAGAAAGCACAGAGTTCTAAAATATCAAATGGTAATCTCGCCTCCTGAGATTTCCAAACCCCTTGTGCTGACAGAGATCCTCAGACAGCCGCCCAACCAAAAAGACTCACATCTGTAGAGATCATGGTCCAGGTTGAAAGAAACTAAGAGACCTGTAGAACTAAATGATGGTGATCTTAACCACCAAATCAAGAGAGATAAATATTAGGATTCGAAGATTAAAAATGCGAAATCCTAGAATCCCTGCACCATAATTCAGCATAAAAGACTGGAAAGGTTCTTTCTATTGAAAATGAGCAAAGGGAATTGAATCCATTGCTGTGGCCATAAGACCTAAAACTTCTATGCATATATAGCAACTGAAGGAAATAATAAAGACTAAAGGCACCGACAGACGGAACACAATAAAATTGTCCCTTGTCTGATAGAGACAAAGACAGTGACACAAACTATCTGGAAACCTAAAAAACAGAATTTATGTTTACCTGATAAATTACTTTCTCCAACGGTGTGTCCGGTCCACGGCGTCATCCTTACTTGTGGGATATTCTCTTCCCCAACAGGAAATGGCAAAGAGCCCAGCAAAGCTGGTCACATGATCCCTCCTAGGCTCCGCCTACCCCAGTCATTCGACCGACGTTAAGGAGGAATATTAGCATAGGAGAAACCATATGGTACCGTGGTGACTGTAGTTAAAGAAAATAAATTATCAGACCTGATTAAAAAAACCAGGGCGGGCCGTGGACCGGACACACCGTTGGAGAAAGTAATTTATCAGGTAAACATAAATTCTGTTTTCTCCAACATAGGTGTGTCCGGTCCACGGCGTCATCCTTACTTGTGGGAACCAATACCAAAGCTTTAGGACACGGATGAAGGGAGGGAGCAAATCAGGTCACCTAAATGGAAGGCACCACGGCTTGCAAAACCTTTCTCCCAAAAACAGCCTCAGAAGAAGCAAAAGTATCAAACTTGTAAAATTTGGTAAAAGTGTGTAGTGAAGACCAAGTCGCTGCCCTACATATCTGATCAACAGAAGCCTCGTTCTTGAAGGCCCATGTGGAAGCCACAGCCCTAGTGGAATGAGCTGTGATTCTTTCGGGAGGCTGCCGTCCGGCAGTCTCGTAAGCCAATCTGATGATGCTTTTAATCCAAAAAGAGAGAGAGGTAGAAGTTGCTTTTTGACCTCTCCTTTTACCGGAATAAACAACAAACAAGGAAGATGTTTGTCTAAAATCCTTTGTAGCATCTAAATAGAATTTTAGAGCGCGAACAACATCCAAATTGTGCAACAAACGTTCCTTCTTTGAAACTGGTTTCGGACACAGAGAAGGTACGATAATCTCCTGGTTAATGTTTTTGTTAGAAACAACTTTTGGAAGAAAACCAGGTTTAGTACGTAAAACCACCTTATCTGCATGGAACACCAGATAAGGAGGAGAACACTGCAGAGCAGATAATTCTGAAACTCTTCTAGCAGAAGAAATTGCAACTAAAAACAAAACTTTCCAAGATAATAACTTAATATCAACGGAATGTAAGGGTTCAAACGGAACCCCCTGAAGAACTGAAAGAACTAAATTGAGACTCCAAGGAGGAGTCAAAGGTTTGTAAACAGGCTTAATTCTAACCAGAGCCTGAACAAAGGCTTGAACATCTGGCACAGCTGCCAGCTTTTTGTGAAGTAACACAGACAAGGCAGAAATCTGTCCCTTCAGGGAACTTGCAGATAATCCTTTTTCCAATCCTTCTTGAAGGAAGGATAGAATCTTAGGAATCTTAACCTTATCCCAAGGGAATCCTTTAGATTCACACCAACGGATATATTTTTTCCAAATTTTGTGGTAAATCTTTCTAGTTACAGGCTTTCTGGCCTGAACCAGAGTATCGATAACAGAATCTGAGAACCCTCGCTTCGATAAGATCAAGTGTTCAATCTCCAAGCAGTCAGCTGGAGTGAAACCAGGTTCGGATGTTCGAACGGACCCTGAACAAGAAGGTCTCGTCTCAAAGGTAGCTTCCAAGGTGGAGCCGATGACATATTCACCAGATCTGCATACCAAGTCCTGCGTGGCCACGCAGGAGCTATCAAGATCACCAACGCCCTCTCCTGATTGATCCTGGCTACCAGCCTGGGGATGAGAGGAAACGGCGGGAACACATAAGCTAGTTTGAAGGTCCAAGGTGCTACTAGTGCATCCACTAGAGCCGCCTTGGGATCCCTGGATCTGGACCCGTAGCAAGGAACTTTGAAGTTCTGACGAGAGGCCATCAGATCCATGTCTGGAATGCCCCACAGTTGAGTGACTTGGGCAAAGATTTCCGGATGGAGTTCCCACTCCCCCGGATGCAATGTCTGACGACTCAGAAAATCCGCTTCCCAATTTTCCACTCCTGGGATGTGGATAGCGGACAGGTGGCAGGAGTGAGACTCCGCCCAAAGAATGATTTTGGTCACTTCTTCCATCGCTAGGGAACTCCTTGTTCCCCCCTGATGGTTGATGTACGCAACAGTTGTCATGTTGTCTGATTGAAACCGTATGAACTTGGCCCTCGCTAGCTGAGGCCAAGCCTTGAGAGCATTGAATATCGCTCTCAGTTCCAGAATATTTATCGGTAGAAGAGATTCTTCCCGAGACCAAAGACCCTGAGCTTTCAGGGATTCCCAGACCGCGCCCCAGCCCATCAGACTGGCGTCGGTCGTGACAATGACCCACTCTGGTCTGCGGAATGTCATCCCTTGTGACAGGTTGTCCAGGGACAGCCACCAACGGAGTGAGTCTCTGGTCCTCTGATTTACTTGTATCTTCGGAGACAAGTCTGTATAATCCCCATTCCACTGACTGAGCATGCACAGTTGTAATGGTCTTAGATGAATGCGCGCAAAAGGAACTATGTCCATTGCCGCTACCATCAACCCGATCACTTCCATGCACTGAGCTATGGAAGGAAGAGGAACGGAATGAAGTATCCGACAAGAGTCTAGAAGCTTTGTTTTTCTTGCCTCTGTCAGAAATATCCTCATTTCTAAGGAGTCTATTATTGTTCCCAAGAAGGGAACCCTTGTTGACGGAGATAGAGAACTCTTTTCCACGTTCACTTTCCATCCGTGAGATCTGAGAAAGGCCAGGACTATGTCCGTGTGAGCCTTTGCTTGAGGAAGGGACGACGCTTGAATCAGAATGTCGTCCAAGTAAGGTACTACAGCAATGCCCCTTGGTCTTAGCACAGCTAGAAGGGACCCTAGTACCTTTGGGAAAATCCTTGGAGCAGTGGCTAATCCGAAAGGAAGCGCCACGAACTGGTAATGCTTGTCCAGGAATGCGAACCTTAGGAACCGATGATGTTCCTTGTGGATAGGAATATGTAGATACGCATCCTTTAAATCCACCGTGGTCATGAATTGACCTTCCTGGATGGAAGGAAGAATAGTTCGAATGGTTTCCATCTTGAACGATGGAACCTTGAGAAACTTGTTTAAGATCTTGAGATCTAAGATTGGTCTGAACGTTCCCTCTTTTTTGGGAACTATGAACAGGTTGGAGTAGAACCCCATCCCTTGTTCTCTTAATGGAACAGGATGAATCACTCCCATTTTTAACAGGTCTTCTACACAATGTAAGAATGCCTGTCTTTTTATGTGGTCTGAAGACAACTGAGACCTGTGGAACCTCCCCCTTGGGGGAAGCCCCTTGAATTCCAGAAGATAACCTTGGGAGACTATTTCTAGTGCCCAAGGATCCAGAACATCTCTTGCCCAAGCCTGAGCGAAGAGAGAGAGTCTGCCCCCCACCAGATCCGGTCCCGGATCGGGGGCCAACATTTCATGCTGTCTTGGTAGCAGTGGCAGGTTTCTTGGCCTGTTTTCCCTTGTTCCAGCCTTGCATTGGTCTCCAAGCTGGCTTGGCTTGAGAAGTATTACCCTCTTGCTTAGAGGACGTAGCACTTTGGGCTGGTCCGTTTCTACGAAAGGGACGAAAATTAGGTTTATTTTTTGCCTTGAAAGGCCGATCCTGAGGAAGGGCGTGGCCCTTACCCCCAGTGATATCAGAGATAATCTCTTTCAAGTCAGGGCCAAACAGCGTTTTCCCCTTGAAAGGAATGTTAAGTAGCTTGTTCTTGGAAGACGCATCAGCCGACCAAGATTTCAACCAAAGCGCTCTGCGCGCCACAATAGCAAACCCAGAATTCTTAGCCGCTAATCTAGCCAATTGCAAAGTGGCGTCTAGGGTAAAAGAATTAGCCAATTTGAGAGCATTGATTCTGTCCATAATCTCCTCATAAGGAGGAGAATCACTATCGACCGCCTTTATCAGCTCATCGAACCAGAAACATGCGGCTGTAGCGACAGGGACAACGCATGAAATTGGTTGTAGAAGGTAACCCTGCTGAACAAACATCTTTTTAAGCAAACCTTCTAATTTTTTATCCATAGGATCTTTGAAAGCACAACTATCCTCTATGGGTATAGTGGTGCGTTTGTTTAAAGTGGAAACCGCTCCCTCGACCTTGGGGACTGTCTGCCATAAGTCCTTTCTGGGGTCGACCATAGGAAACAATTTTTTAAATATGGGGGGAGGGACGAAAGGAATACCGGGCCTTTCCCATTCTTTATTAACAATGTCCGCCACCCGCTTGGGTATAGGAAAAGCTTCTGGGAGCCCCGGCACCTCTAGGAACTTGTCCATTTTACATAGTTTCTCTGGGATGACCAACTTGTCACAATCATCCAGAGTGGATAATACCTCCTTAAGCAGAATGCGGAGATGTTCCAACTTAAATTTAAATGTAATCACATCAGGTTCAGCTTGTTGAGAAATGTTCCCTGAATCAGTAATTTCTCCCTCAGACAAAACCTCCCTGGCCCCATCAGACTGGGTTAGGGGCCCTTCAGAAACATTATTATTAGCGTCGTCATGCTCTTCAGTATCTAAAACAGAGCAGTCGCGCTTACGCTGATAAGTGTTCATTTTGGCTAAAATGTTTTTGACAGAATTGTCCATTACAGCCGTTAATTGTTGCATAGTAAGGAGTATTGGCGCGCTAGATGTACTAGGGGCCTCCTGAGTGGGCAAGACTCGTGTAGACGAAGGAGGGAATGATGCAGTACCATGCTTACTCCCCTCACTTGAGGAATCATCTTGGGCATCATTGTCATTGTCACATAAATCACATTTATTTAAATGAATAGGAATTCTGGCTTCCCCACATTCAGAACACAGTCTATCTGGTAGTTCAGACATGTTAAACAGGCATAAACTTGATAACAAAATACAAAAAACGTTTTAAAATAAAACCGTTACTGTCACTTTAAATTTTAAACTGAACACACTTTATTACTGCAATTGCGAAAAAACATGAAGGAATTGTTCAAAATTCACCAAATTTTCACCACAGTGTCTTAAAGCCTTAAAAGTATTGCACACCAAATTTGGAAGCTTTAACCCTTAAAATAACGGAACCGGAGCCGTTTTGACCCCTTTACAGTCCCTGGTATCTGCTTTGCTGAGACCCAACCAAGCCCAAAGGGGAATACGATACCAAATGACGCCTTCAGAAAGTCTTTTCTAAGTATCAGAGCTCCTCTCACATGCGACTGCATGCCATGCCTCTCAAAAACAAGTGCGCAACACCGGCGCGAAAATGAGGCTCTGCCTATGCTTTGGGAAAGCCCCTAAAGAATAAGGTGTCTAAAACAGTGCCTGCCGATATTATTATATCAAAATACCCAAATAAAATGATTCCTCAAGGCTAAATATGTGTTAATAATGAATCGATTTAGCCCAGAAAAAGTCTACAGTCTTAATAAGCCCATGTGAAGCCCTTATTTACAATCGTAATAAACATGGCTTACCGGATCCCATAGGGAAAATGACAGCTTCCAGCATTACATCGTCTTGTTAGAATGTGTCATACCTCAAGCAGCAAGAGACTGCACACTGTTCCCCCAACTGAAGTTAATTGCTCTCAACAGTCCTGTGTGGAACAGCCATGGATTTTAGTGACGGTTGCTAAAATCATTTTCCTCATACAAACAGAAATCTTCATCTCTTTTCTGTTTCTGAGTAAATAGTACATACCAGCACTATTTCAAAATAACAAACTCTTGATTGAATAATAAAAACTACAGTTAAACACTAAAAAACTCTAAGCCATCTCCGTGGAGATGTTGCCTGTACAACGGCAAAGAGAATGACTGGGGTAGGCGGAGCCTAGGAGGGATCATGTGACCAGCTTTGCTGGGCTCTTTGCCATTTCCTGTTGGGGAAGAGAATATCCCACAAGTAAGGATGACGCCGTGGACCGGACACACCTATGTTGGAGAAAAGGTGACCCCTGTGTGAGGAATCAAGAGCTTTTGAAAAAAAGATCCTCTAACTATGTCCTGGAAGAACAAAGTGAATCATATGAGATTCCGCATCCTCAGAAAATAATCTGAATGAAAACAGAAAAATGAAAATATGCATTTATTATATCTAATTAAAACAAATAATGCTATCACTGACCAAAAAAAGGCAGAATAGTTTGAATAAAACTCCAAAACCCAGTTCCTAAAAATGGAACTGGAAGAAATACCCCAGAAGATTCCAGGTCTGAGCAGCGCTTGAACCCCACGGGTGATCAGCCATGCTTCAACAGTACCCAAAATATATAGGACTTAAACACACTTAAAGTGTTAGCCTTACTGGAATAAAATCAAAGAAATTTGGACCGAATAGAACCAAATAAATTTCAAAAAAGTCTTAACCTGCCCCTTGCCAGCCAAGCTGGAATACGGCACGTAAATCACAATTTTTAGGGAGCTGATTTCGAACTGAAAAATTTCCATTAAAAACATGTTACTTGGGAAAGAATTCAGGAATTCGTTCCTTAATAAGAACAACCAAACTAGTATAAGCTTAAAGTTTTAGTCTTAGAACTCAATCTTGAAGCCCAGAGTAACAGTTAAGAATTGAATCCAATTATAAAACAAATAATTGATTATCTTAGAACAAAAGAAATATGGATTTTTAGAAATCACAAAATTCTTCTAGCTAAAACAGCTAAAGACATAGATTAAACCTCATTTGCGAAAATATTCAATAAAATGAAGACACAAATGAAATTATTAGCATGATAGTCCAGTTAAAGGACCAGTCAATACAGTGGACTTGCATAATCAATAAATGCAAAACAACAAGACAAATGCAACAGCACCTAGTCTAGTAAATTTTGTCCCTTTAACAATGCTAAAATAAATCATAATCTGATACTTGATCTTAAAGTAAACCGAAAAAATGAAGCAATTGCAACATCCAAATAAATCACAGGTCCAAGAAAAGTACTTGAAACTAAATAATTTTCCATAAATAAGATACAACCATCTAAAGGAAAATAAATACTATTTTGCTATAGAAACAATAGCATAATTAGTAGGAGTAGAGATAGCCCCAATAAATTGGAGAACCCTCCAAATTGAATTTAACTGCCGGCAAAGAATATAGTTTAAAACCTTTGAAGAAGGAATAAAAGAAAATTATCAGCCTATTCCATTCCCTAGTATGAGGAATTGGAAAAAACCTCTGAAAACACAGACAAATAAATAAGCAGAAATAGTGTTAGCTAGTCTTGAAAAAGAACTAGTTACCTTAATATCCAAAATAATCAACACCTTTTCAACAAAGAACAAATGTACTTTAATAAAAAAATAGAATAAAAAAGTAGATTTGTTAGTGTCAATATCTGATGAAGAAAATTCTGAATGAGAAAAAACATCATCAGAGAAGGATAAATCAGTATGTTGTTGGTCATTTGAAACTTCAAAAATTAAAAACATAATTTATGTAAGAACTTACCTGATAAATTCATTTCTTTCATATTAGCAAGAGTCCATGAGCTAGTGACGTATGGGATATACATTCCTACCAGGAGGGGCAAAGTTTCCCAAACCTCAAAATGCCTATAAATACACCCCTCACCACACCCACAAATCAGTTTAACGCATAGCCAAGAAGTGGGGTGACAAGAAAAAAGTGCGAAAGCATAAAAAATAAGGAATTGGAATAATTGTGCTTTATACAAAAAAATCATAACCACCACAAAAAAGGGTGGGCCTCATGGACTCTTGCTAATATGAAAGAAATGAATTTATCAGGTAAGTTCTTACATAAATTATGTTTTCTTTCATGTAATTAGCAAGAGTCCATGAGCTAGTGACGTATGGGATAATGACTACCCAAGATGTGGATCTTCCACGCAAGAGTCACTAGAGAGGGAGGGATAAAATAAAGACAGCCAATTCCGCTGAAAAATAATCCACACCCAAAATAAAGTTTAAATCTTATAATGAAAAAAACTGAAATTATAGGCAGAAGAATCAAACTGAAACAGCTGCCTGAAGTACTTTTCTACCAAAAACTGCTTCAGAAGAAGAAAACACATCAAAATGGTAGAATTTAGTAAAAGTATGCAAAGAAGACCAAGTTACTGCTTTGCAAATCTGATCAACCGAAGCTTCATTCCTAAACGCCCAGGAAGTAGAAACTTACCTAGTAGAATGAGCTGTAATCCTTTGAGGCAGAGTTTTACCCGACTCGACAAAAGCATGATGAAATAAAGATTTCAACCAAGATGCCAAAGAAATGGCAGAGGCCTTCTGACCTTTCCTAGAACCAGAAAAGATAACAAATAGACTAGAAGTCTTTTGGAAACTCTTAGTAGCTTCAACATAATATTTCAAAGCTCTAACTATATCCAAATAATGCAATGATCTCTCCTTAGAATTCTTAGGATTAGGACATAATGAAGGAACCACAATTTCTCTACTAATGTTGTTAAAATTCACAACCTTAGGTAAAAATTTAAAAGAAGTTCGCAACACCGCCTTATCCTGATGAAAAATCAGAAAAGGAGACTCACAAGAAAGAGCAGATATTTCAGAAACTCTTCTAGCAGAAGAGATGGTCAAAAGAAACAAAACTTTCCAAGAAAGTAATTAATGTCCAATGAATGCATAGGTTCAAACAGAGGAGCTTGAAGAGCCCCCAGAACCAAATTCAAACTCCAAGGAGGAGAAATTGACTTAATGACAGGTTTTATACGAACCAAAGCTTGTACAAAACAAAGAATATCAGGAAGATTAGCAATCTTTCTGTGAAAAAGAACAGAAAGAGCAGAGTTTTGTTGAACATTCTGAGTCAAGGCAAATAAATGTTTGAATACATATATTTAGAACTTTATAAACAAAGTGCCCAACCATAGCTTAGAGTGTCACAGAAAATAAGATTTACTTAAAGAACAAATGTACTTTAATAATTGAAAAATAATAAAAAAGTAGATTTGTTAGTGTCAATATCTGATGAAGAAAATTTCTGAAAAAATCATCATCAGAGAAGGATAAATTAGTATGTTGTTGGTCATTTAAAACTTCAATAATTAAAAAAGAAGTGAAAAAGACCTAAAAATTTTATTAGAAGGCACGAAGTCAGACAAAGCCTTTAACATAGAATCAGAAAAATATTTCTTATAAGTCTTCTAAATATTTCTTGTAAGAAAAGAAAATATATAAAGCATAAATACTAATGGATTCCGCATGTAAAAGTATAACAAAATATCTTCTTACAAACCATAGCTAAAGATAAACATTTATAACATTTAAAATAAATGAACTTAGCTTTGGTAGAACTGAAACTCAGTTAAGCGTTTTTCCAAAAGTGGCTTCTGATTCAGAGTCCAATTGAGACATCTTGCAATATGTAATAGAAAAAAACAACATATAAAGCAAAATTGATCAAATTCCTTAAATGACAGTTTCAGGAATGGGAAAAAAATGCCAATGAACAAGCTTCTAGCAACCAGAAGCAATAAATAATGAGACTTAAATATTGTGGAGACAACAATGACGCTCGAAATTTTTTAGCGCCAAAAAAGCCGCCCACATTATTTGGCGCCTAAATGCTTTTGGCGCCACATCCGGTAACGCCGACATTTTTTGGCGCAAAAAACGTCAAAAAAATTACGCAACTTCCGGCGACACGTATGGCGCCGGAAATGACAAGAAAATTTTTGCGCCAAGAAAGTCCGCGCCAAGAAAGACGCAATAAAAAGAAACATTTTCAGCCCCCGCGAGCCTAACAGCCCACAGGAAAAAAAGTCAAATTTTAAGGTAAGAAAAAATTGATTATCCATATGCATATTCCCAAATATGAAACTGACTGTCTGAAAATAAGGAACGTTGAACATCCTGAATCAAGGCAAATAAATGTTTAAACACATATATTTAGAACTTTATATAAAAGTGCCCAACCATAGCTTAGAGTGTCACAGAAAATAAGACTTACTTACCCCAGGACACTCATCTACATGTAGTAGAAAGCCAAACCAGTACTGAAACGAGAATCAGTAGAGGTAATGGTATATATAAGAGTATATCGTCGATCTGAAAAGGGAGGTAAGAGATGAATCTCTACGACCGATAACAGAGAACCTATGAAATAGACCCCGTAGAAGGAGATCATTGAATTCAAAAAGGCAATACTCTCTTCACATCCCTCTGACATTCACTGCACGCTGAGAGGAAAACCGGGCTCCAACCTGCTGCGGAGCGCATATCAACGTAGAATCTAGCACAAACTTACTTCACCACCTCCACAGGAGGCAAAGTTTGTAAAACTGATTTGTGGGTGTGGTGAGGGGTGTATTTATAGGCATTTTGAAGTTTGGGAAACTTTGCCCCTCCTGGTAGGAATGTATATCCCATACGTCACTAGCTCATGGACTCTTGCTAATTACATGAAAGAAAAAGAAGTTTGAAAAAGACCTAAAATTTTTTATTAGAAGGCACAATGTCAGACAAAGCCTTTAAAATAGAATCAGAAAAATATTTCTTATAAATCTTCTAAATATTTCTTGTACATAAGATGTAAAAATAATGGCAATATATAAAGCATAAATACTAATGGATTCTGCATGTAAAAGTTTATCATGATAACTTATTACAAACCATAGCTAAAGATAAACATTCATAATATTTAAAATAAATTAACTTAGCTTTGGTAGGACTGAACTCAGTCAACAGGAATCCTCTTCGATTGTTTTGAAACAGGAACAGTGAAATCTTGCAATATGTAATAGAAAAAAACAATATTTAAAGCAAAATTATCACATTCCTTAAATGACAGTTTCAGGAATGGGAAAAGAATGCAAAATAATAAGCTTCTAGAACCAGAAGCAATAAAAAACATAATTTATGCTTACCTGATAAATTTATTTCTCTTGTAGTGTATCCAGTCCACGGATCATCCATTACTTGTGGGATATTCTCCTTCCCAACAGGAAGTTGCAAGAGGATCACCCACAGCAGAGCTGCTATATAGCTCCTCCCCTAACTGCCATATCCAGTCATTCGACCGAAACAAGCCGAGAAAGGAGAAACCATAGGGTGCAGTGGTGACTGAAGTTTAATTAAAATTTAGACCTGCCTTAAAAGGACAGGGCGGGCCGTGGACTGGATACACTACAAGAGAAATAAATTTATCAGGTAAGCATAAATTATGTTTTCTCTTGTTAAGTGTATCCAGTCCACGGATCATCCATTACTTGTGGGATACCAATACCAAAGCTTAAGTACACGGATGATGGGAGGGACAAGGCAGGAACTTAAACGGAAGGAACCACTGCCTGTAGAACCTCTCTCTCAAAAACAGCCTCTGAAGAAGCAAAAGTATCAAATTTGTAAAATTTTGAAAAGGTATGAAGCGAAGACCAAGTCGAAGCCTTGCAAATCTGTTCAACAGAGGCCTTATTTTTAAAGGTCCAGGTAGAAGCCACAGCTCTAGTAGAATGAGCTGTAATTCTTTCAGGGGGCTGCTGTCCAGCAGTCTCATATGCTAAACGGATTATACTCCGAAGCCAAAAAGAAAGAGAGGTTGCCGAGGCCTTTTGACCTCTCCTCTGTCCAGAGTAAATAACAAACAGGTGAGATGTTTGGCGAAAATATTTAGTAGCCTGCAAGTAAAACTTCAATGCACGGACTACGTCTAGATTATGCAAAAGACGTTCCTTCTTTGAAGAAGGATTAGGGCATAATGATGGAACAACAATCTCTTGATTGATATTCTTGTTAGAAACCACCTTAGGTAAAAACCCAGGTTTTGTACGCAGAACTACTTTATCTGAATGAAAGATCAGATAAGGAGAATCACAATGTAAGGCAGATAACTCAGAGACTCTTCGAGCCGAGGAAATAGCCATCAGAAAAAGAACTTTCCATGATAGAAGTTTGATATCAATAGAATGAAGGGGTTCAAACGGAACCCCTTGAAGAACTTTAAGAACCAAGTTTAAGCTCCATGGGGGAGCAAAAGGTTTAAACACAGGCTTAATTCTAACTAAAGCCTGACAAAATGCCTGAAAGTCTGGAACTTCTGCCAGACGCTTGCGTAAAAGAATAGACAGAGCAGAAATCTGTCCCTTTAAAGAACTAGCTGATAGTCCTTTGTCCAAACCCTCTTGGAGGAAGGACAATATCCTAGGAATCCTAACCCTACTCCATGAGTAATTCTTGGATTCACACCAATGAAGATATTTACGCCAAATCTTGTGGTAAATTTTCCTGGTGACAGGCTTTCGTGCCTGTATTAAGGTATCAATTACTGACTCGGAGAAGCCACGCTTTGATAGGATCAAGCGTTCAATCTCCATGCAGTCAGTCTCAGAGAAAGTAGATTCGGATGATTGAAAGGACCTTGTATTAGAAGGTCTTGTCTCAGAGGCAGAGTCCATGGTGGAAAGGATGATATGTCCACTAGGTCTGTATACCAGGTCCTGCGTGGCCACGCAGGCGCTGTCAATATCACTGATGCTCTCTCCTGTTTGATTTTGGCAATCAGACGAGGGAGCAGAGGAAACAGTTGAAACACATAGGCCAGGTTGAAGAACCAAGGTGCTGCTAGAGCATCTATCAGTGCCGCTTCTGGGTCCCTGGACCTGGATCCGTAACAAGGAAGCTTGGCGTTTTGGCGAGACGCCATGAGATCCAGTTCTGGTTTGCCCCAACGGAGAACCAATTGAGCAAACACCTCCGGATGGAGTTCCCACTCCCCCGGATGAAAAGTCTGACGACTTAGAAAATCCGCCTCCCAGTTCTCTACCCCTGGGATATGGATCGCTGATAGGTGGCAAGAGTGAGTCTCTGCCCAACAAATTATCTTGGAGACTTCTGACATCGCTAGGGAACTCCTGGTCCCCCCTTGATGATGTAAGCCACAGTCGTGATGTTGTCCGACTGAAATCTGATGAACCTCAGTGTTGCTAACTGAGGCCAAGCTAGAAGAGCATTGAATATTGCTCTTAACTCCAGAATATTTATTGGGAGGAGTTTCTCCTCCTGAGTCCATGAACCCTGAGCCTTCAGGGAGTTCCAGACTGCACCCCAACCTAGAAGGCTGGCGTCTGTTTGTTACAATGGTCCAATCTGGCCTGCGAAAGGTCATACCTTTGGACATATGGACCCGAGATAACCACCAGAGAAGAGAATCTCTGGTTTCCTGATCCAGATTTAGTAGAGGGGACAAATCTGTGTAATCCCCATTCCACTGACTGAGCATGCATAATTGCAGCGGTCTGAGATGCAGGCGCGCAAATGGCACTATGTCCATCGCCGCTACCATTAAGCCGATTACTTCCATGCACTGAGCCACCATGGGGCGCGGAATGGAGTGAAGAACACGGCAAGCTTTCAGAAGTTTTGATAACCTGGACTCCATCAGGTAAATTTTCATTTCTATAGAATCTATCAGAGTCCCTAGGAAGGAAACCCTTGTGAGAGGAGATAGAGAACTCTTTTCTTCGTTCACTTTCCACCCATGCGACCTCAGAAATGCCAGAACTATCTCTGTATGAGACTTGGCAATTTGAAAGCTTGACACCTGTATCAGGATGTCGTCTAGGTAAGGAGCCACCGCTATGCCTCGCGGTCTTAGAACCGCCAGAAGTGAGCCCAGAACCTTTGTAAAAATTCTTGGGGCTGTAGCCAACCCGAATGGAAGAGCTACAAACTGGTAATGCCTGTCTAGAAAGGCAAACCTCAGGAACCGTTGAGGATTCTTGTGGATCGGAATGTGAAGGTAGGCATCCTTTAAGTCCACTGTGGTCATGTACTGACCCTCTTGGATCATGGGTAAAATGGTTCGAATAGTTTCCATTTTGAATGATGGAACTCTGAGGAATTTGTTTAGGATCTTTAGATCCAAAATTGGTCTGAAGGTTCCCTCTTTTTTGGGAACCACAAACAGATTTGAATAAAACCCCTGTCCTTGTTCCGTCCGCGGAACTGGATGGATCACTCCCATTACAAGGAGGTCTTGCATGCAGCTTAGGAATGCCTCTTTCTTTATCTGGTTTGCAGATAATCTTGAAAGGTGAAATCTCCCTTGTGGGGGAGAAGCTTTGAAGTCCAGAAGATATCCATGAGATATGATCTCCAACGCCCAGGGATCCTGAACATCTCTTGCCCACTGGGCGAAGAGAGAGAGTCTGCCCCCTACTAGATCCGTTGTTGGATAGGGGGCCGCTCCTTCATGCTGTCTTGGAGGCAGCAGCAGGCTTTCTGGCCTGCTTGCCCTTGTTCCAGGACTGGGTAGGTTTCCAGGCCTGCTTAGATTGAGGAAAGGTTCCCTCTTGTTTTGAAGTAGAGGCATTTATTGGAAACATTTTTCTAAATATAGGAGGTGGGGAAAAGGGCACACCGGGTCTATCCCACTACTTACTAATAATTTCTGTAAGCCTTTTAGGTATTGGAAAAACATCAGTACTCACCGGCACTGCATAGTATTTATCCAGCCTACACAATTTCTCTGGCACTGCAAATGTGTCACAGTCATTCAGAGCAGCTAATACCTCCCCAAGTAACACACAGAGGTTCTCAAGCTTAAATTTAAAATTAGAAATCTCTGAATCAGGTCTCCCCGATTCAGAGACGTCACCCACAGACTGAAGCTCTCCGTCCTCAGGTTCTGCATATTGTGACGCAGTATCAGACATGGCTCTTACAGCATCTACGCGCTCTGTATCTCGTCTAACCCCAGAGCTATCGCGCTTGCCTCTCAATTCAGGCAATCTGGCTAATACCTGTGACAGGGTATTTATTCATGATTGCAGCCATGTCCTGCAAAGTAATCGCTATGGGCATCCCTGATGTACTTGGCGCCATATTAGCGTGCGTCCCTCGAGCGGGAGGCGAAGGGTCCGACACGTGGGGAGAGTTAGTCGGCATAACTTCCCCCTCGACAGACCCCTCTGGTGACAATTCTTTTATAGATAAAGACTGATCTTTACTGTTTAAGGTGAAATCAATACATTTAGTACACATTCTCCTATGGGGCTCCACAATGGCTTTTAAACATAATGAACAAGTAGTTTCCTCTGTGTCAGACATGTTTGTACAGACTAGCAATGAGACTAGCAAGCTTGGAAAACACTTTAAACAAAGTTAACAAGCAATATAAAAAAACGTTACTGTGCCTTTAAGAGAAACAAATTTTGGCAAAATTTGAAATAACAGTGAAAAAAGGCAGTTACACTAACAAAGTTTTTACAGTGTATGTAACAAGTTAGCAGAGCATTGCACCCACTTGCAAATGGATGATTAACCCCTTAATACAAAAACAGAATTTATGTTTACCTGATAAATTTCTTTCTCCAACGGTGTGTCCGGTCCACGGCGTCATCCTTACTTGTGGGATATTCTCTTCCCCAACAGGAAATGGCAAAGAGCCCAGCAAAGCTGGTCACATGATCCCTCCTAGGCTCCGCCTACCCCAGTCATTCGACCGACGTTAAGGAGGAATATTTGCATAGGAGAAACCATATGGTACCGTGGTGACTGTAGTTAAAGAAAATAAAATATCAGACCTGATTAAAAAAACCAGGGCGGGCCGTGGACCGGACACACCGTTGGAGAAAGAAATTTATCAGGTAAACATAAATTCTGTTTTCTCCAACATAGGTGTGTCCGGTCCACGGCGTCATCCTTACTTGTGGGAACCAATACCAAAGCTTTAGGACACGGATGAAGGGAGGGAGCAAATCAGGTCACCTAAATGGAAGGCACCACGGCTTGCAAAACCTTTCTCCCAAAAATAGCCTCAGAAGAAGCAAAAGTATCAAACTTGTAAAATTTGGTAAAAGTTAAACACTAAAAAACTCTAAGCCATCTCCGTGGAGATGTTGCCTGTACAACGGCAAAGAGAATGACTGGGGTAGGCGGAGCCTAGGAGGGATCATGTGACCAGCTTTGCTGGGCTCTTTGCCATTTCCTGTTGGGGAAGAGAATATCCCACAAGTAAGGATGACGCCGTGGACCGGACACACCTATGTTGGAGAAAAACAGATTAACAAAACGAAAAATATGTTTTTTAAACAGTCATAACAACTGCCACAGCTCCTACTTTTGAAGCCTTTTGAGCCCATCAGAGATGTCCTATAGCATGCAGGGGACTGCTGAGGGAAGCTGAATGTCACAGTTTGTAATTTTAACTGCACCAACTGTAACTTTTATACTATAACAGAGAAAAGCCTCAGGAAAACTGTTTCTAGCAAAAATAAAGCCAGCCATGTGGAAAACTAGGCCCCAATAAGTTTTATCACCAAAGCATATATAAAAACGATTAAACATGCCAGCAAACATTTTATATTACACTTTTATAAGAGTATGTATCTCTGTTAATAAGCCTGATACCAGTCGCTATTAAATCACTGCATTTAGGCTTAACTTACATTAATCCGGTATCAGCAGCATTTTTCTAGCAAGTTCCATCCCTAGAAATATGTTTACTGCACATACCTTATTGCAGGAAAACCTGCACGCCATTCCCTCTCTGAAGTTACCTCACTCCTCAGAATATGTGAGAACGGCAATGGATCTTAGTTACTTCTGCTAAGATCATAGAAATCACAGGCAGATTCTTCTTCTAATGCTGCCTTTGATAAAACAGTACACTCCGGTACCATTTAAAAATAACAAACTTTTGATTGCAGTTAAGAAACTAACTATAATACACCACTCTCCTCTTACTACGTCCATCTTTGTTGAGAGTTGCAAGAGAATGACTGGGTATGGCAGTTAGGGGAGGAGCTATATAGCAGCTCTGCTGTGGGTGATCCTCTTGCAACTTCCTGTTGGGAAGGAGAATATCCCACAAGTAATGGATGATCCGTGGACTGGATACACTTAACAAGAGAAAAAGTGAGGTTTAAATAAGCGCATATCAACGTAGAATCTAGCACAAACTTACTTCACCACCTCCATGGGAGGCAAAGTTTGTAAAACTGAATTGTGGGTGTGGTGAGGGGTGTATTTATAGGCATTTTAAGGTTTGGGAAACTTTGCCCCTCCTGGTAGGAATGTATATCCCATACGTCACTAGCTCATGGACTCTTGCTAATTACATGAAAGAAATGTTTTTTCATCTTAATCAAGTTAAATCATATTTTGTTTTATTAAATTATATTAAATTTAACAATATTAAATGAAAAATTTAAATCAAATTTAAATCAAATTAAATCAAGTCACTGCTAGGATTCACATTCCAATTATGACAAATGACAATGGATAGGGGTTTGAACTCTAAGATGACTAACACTAGTGACAATGGGTAATTAGGCTATGTAAGCAACAATGGGGAGGATTGTTAGAAAGATCCAACAGAGTTTTTATAATGCTCACTATTTATACCACTCCTTATGCCTCTTAAGAGTTAACAAGTCAATACATTCAAAATTGAACAAAATGATTGCTGCTGAAATAATACTCTCACTTTGGGCATATTTAACATGTATTATTTCGTTATTTTTTTCTTTTGTTTTCCTTCCCTCATACTACTTTATCTGACCGTATTAAGACTATACCATACTATACATATTTACATTTCTCTAAATCATGTTAGACATTTTTTACAGTAGACAGCCAGCTTTAACTTTAGATTAACTTGGTACTATCTCCCATATTTCCCTTCTTCATAATGGTACTTAACCGGAACAGTGTAAGACAAAGATGTGATTTTAACACACAATGTGTATATATTATTAATTATGGTAGGAGGTTGTCTCTAGTTGTTTTTAGCCTATGGGATGTTGTCTCTGGTTTTAAAAACATGGGTGTTTCTGTCAGTACTCACGCTATGACTACGCCATGACAGCCAAAACGCGTCAGTGAGACAGACAATACCACACTATGGCACTCTTTGTACCTGTTTTTTACTTGAAGAAATAAAGGAGCTATGTTTTGATTGCAAGTGAAGAGTCTCCAGGTTCAACTTATTTCATAAATTCATAACAAAAATTAGCCAAACTGATGTTGGTTTTTAATCCCTAGAATATATATGAAGTTAACCTCCAATTTCCACCAAAGTTGGCTAGGGGAAATCTCTTAGAGCTAGAATGTATCTATACAGTTTCTGTACAACAATAAAGGTTTCCACTATCCTGTGTGACAGAGACCTGCCATATGGGTAATGCACTTTATTACTACGCTTTATTTTTATTTATTTATTTTTTATGTATTTTGAATAATTATTAGACAGACCATTTTCCCCTCTGCACCTAATTTGCAATGCAATGTTCAACTGCTACAATATATTATACAACTTTAAAAATAGCTTTATTCTGCAGTTAAACAACACAATGAGCTGGTGCTTTAGTGTAACTGTCTAATTTAAATTTAATTTCAAAATCAGCTGCAGAAACAAAATTCACTACAAAAATCTCTTCTCAGAAAAGTGAAAAAAGTTCTTCCTCTGGGCTCAAAATGAAATATTTTATATTACAATCTTATTGGGTTTCATGCCCATTTAACAGAGAGAGAAGGCTAGTGGCTGCAATAAACTAGCAGTGCTAGCCAGAATAGCAACCTGCTTTTATAGTGTCACCTCCAGAACAGAAGGGAACTTCAGTCTGAGACTTGCACTAAAGAAGTGCAAAATGAGGTGAGTGTATGCTGAGTATTGGAAAGGACTAATTGAAAACCGGTGGCCAAGTTATGAATGTGCTGTCTGCACTGTAAATTACCTTTAAAGGGACAATCTACTCCAGAATTGTTATTGTTTTTAAAGATAGATAATCCCTTTATTACCCATTCCCCAGTTTTGCATAACCAACACTGTTTATATTAATATACTTTTTATCTCTTATTATATCATATATAAGCCTATGCAAACTGTCCCCTTATTTCAGTTCTTATGATAGGCTTTCATTTTAGCCAATCAGTGCCCTCGCAAAAGTAACTCCACGGGCATGAGCACAATGTTATCTACATGGCACACAACTTAATGCCCTCTAGCTGTGAAAAACTATCAAATGCGTTCAGATAAGAGGCGGCCTTCAAGGGCATAAAAATTAGCATATGAGCCTACCTAGGTTTAGCTTTCAACTAAGAGAGCAAAGCAAATTTGTTGATAAAAGAAAATTGGAAGTTGTTTAAAATTAAATGCCCTATCTGAATCATAAAAGTTTAATTTTGACTAGACTGTGCCTTTAACGGATATACAAAAATTCTGCACTAATAGTGAAAGTAAGATTACATTTGTAGGAAAAGGAACAGTCCTTAAATAAGTCTTTCAGCAGTGATTCTTACTTATTGTAGGACTGATAATGAAAAGAAGGGCATAGGAAAAGTACTAAGTACTGTGTGTGTATGTATATATATATATATATATATATATATATATATATATATATATATTTTTTTTTTACAATAGCTGTCCAATCCTTAAAGGGACACTGAACCCAAATTTTTTCTTTTGTGATTCAGATAGAGCATGACATTTTAAGCAACTTTCTAATTTACTCCTATTATCAAATGTTCTTTATTCTCTTGGTATCTTTATTTGAAATGCAAGAATGTAAGTTTAGATGCCGGCCTATTTTTGGTGAACAACCAAGGTTGTCCTTGCTGATTGGTGGATAAATTAATCCACCAATCAAAAACTGCTGTCCAGAGTGGTGAACCAAGAAAAAAGCTTAGATGTATTCTTTTTCCTATAAAGATAGCAAGAGAACGAAGAAAAATTGATAATAGGAGTAAATTAGAAAGTTGCTTAAAATTGCATGCTCTATCTGAATCACAAAAGAAAAATTTTGGGTTCAGTGTCCCTTTAACTTCAGGACAAAACGTATTTTAAAACGTATGTTGGAAGGCTATTTGAATTTAATGAATCAATGTAATAAAGAGGTGCTAGCGAGGTTAAATAAACTATGGTAAGATCATTGCAGTTCACATGATGACACGAAGGGGTGCTGAGTTGCAAGAAAAGTAAAAGTCCAAGAAAGAGCAGCACCACCTAATAAGCAATTCAAGCTTTCTTTATTGGGACATCATGAAGACAAAAAACACGACGTTTCAGTCTATCTGACCTTAATCACATGATTAAGGTCAGATAGACCGAAACGTCGTGTTTTTTGTCTTCATGATGTCCCAATAAAGAAAGCTTGAATTGCTTATTAGGTGGTGCTGCTCTTTCTTGGACTTTTACTTCTACTTGGGGTTTTTTGGCAGGACCCTTAGAGCGTGCACCCGCTTGCAGATAGTGCTGGGCTTCATTGCATTTTTGTTATTTACAAGAAAAGTAGCCAACTGCAATAAACATTTAAACCTGACAGGAGAGATAAGTGGGCAGAAGTACTTAAAATTTACCATTACCAGTGGTTGCTTTAACTCAAAGGGATCAATTTATCAAGCCCTTCTCTCCCCTTTGACTGTAGCTTCGCAAAAGTGAAGCTGCAGTCAGGATTTATCAAGCGGAGGTCATCAGACCACTACTTACCTGCCCTGTTCGCCATAACTACTGTCATGCATGATTGTCTGTGCGTGGTCAGGGTTGCACACAAGCGCAGAGAAAAAGCTTGACAAACAGGGGCGTATATGTCCACCAGATAAATCAAGCCCAAAAAGTAATTAACAATTTTCATGCAATGTTATGATAAATGTGAAAGACTAAAGCAACGTATATACCACCTATTGATGATGATGATTTCTGGGTCAACATCACCCGAATATTTTTTTAAATAATTAAAAGGACAATCTACACCAAAATTGTTATAGTTTAAAAAGATAGATAATATCTTTACTACCCATTCCCCAGCTCTGCAAATACCAACATTGATATATTAATATACTTTATAATATTTAAACCTCTACATTTCTGCTTGTTTCTAACTACAGACAGCCTCTTATTAAAAGAATAGTGAACCCAAATTTTTTCTTTTGTGATTCAGATAGAGCATGCAATTTTAAACAACTTTCTACTTTACTCCTATTATCAATTTTTCTTCGTTCTCTTGCTATCTTTATTTGAAAAAGAAAATCCAAAACACTGGACAGCACTTGTTTATTGGCGGATGAATTTATCCACCAATCAGCAAGAACAACCCAGGTTGTTCACCAAAAATGGGCCGGCATCTAAATTTAAATTCTTGCTTTTCAAATAAAGATAGCAAGAGAATGAAGAGCATATGCTAATAGGAGTAAATTAGAAAGTTGTTTAAAATTGCATGCTCTATCTGAATCACAAAAGAAAAAATTTGGGTTCAGTGTCCCTTTAACTTTTCACAACAAGAGAATGCTAATTCAGGTGTGGCATATAGATAAAATTTTGCTCACTCCCGTGAAGTAGTGCAGGACAGCAATAATTGGCTAAAAAGCAAGTCAATAGATAATAAACAGCCACGGTCAGAAGATGCTTAGATACAAGGTAATCACAGAGGTAAAAAGTATATTAATATAAACAGGTTGGCTGGTGAATGTGTAATAAAGGGATTATTTATCTTTTAAAACAATTTTTTTTGGAGTAGACAAGACAGCCCCTTTAAATAAAAAACAACAGAAGAGAAAAAAAAAGGAATGGAAAATGGATTTATTCTTGCTAGTGAAAGTATAGGGGTTTTGAAAGTTCAAATAAATTCAGATAATCTGAGCATTCCATACCTGGATCCATGCTGATCCTGTGAAAACTCCATGATGTGACCAGCTATTTCCCTCAGTTGCAGGTTAGGGTATCGATTGTTGCGGAAGTCCTCTAGCAGTCGACTTCGCCCTGAAGGCATAACATCAGACATGCCATAGCGCAATCTGGAGGAGGGGAAAAGTGTGCTGCTCGGGCTGAATAGACTTGAAGCACTACTGGCACTGCGGTATTTCGCTTCTGCTCCTGGAGCTGCAGAGATGTAACGCCCACTACCATTTGTCAACCCTCCTGTAGTAGAATATAGCTTTAGTTAACAGGAACAGAACAGAGGGATGCCACTAAAGAAAATGACGACAAAGCAATTATTGCATCACTGTACATCAGTGTCAAAACAGTTACTAGATCAGAAACTAAAATAAATAAAATAAGCTGCACCTTCCAAACTGTGATAAGGGTCATGTATCCCCTGGAGGATACAAAATACAAAATTAATTTAACTGGGATCAATGTAAAAATATAAAAT
Organism: Bombina bombina; assembly: GCF_027579735.1. NCBI lineage: Eukaryota > Metazoa > Chordata > Amphibia > Anura > Bombinatoridae > Bombina > Bombina bombina. Next base: position 564,612,211 of record NC_069501.1, on the reverse strand, counting down.
TAATGCTTAACTGATAAATTAGTTTCCTTCTTGGCAGTAAGAGTCCACGAAAACATTCATAACCTATGGGAAATACTTCACCTAAACACCAGGAGGAAGCAGACACACCCCAAACAGAACACTGAAGTATCTCTCCCACTTTCCCTACCCTCTCAGTAGTTCAAGTCGAGTATAAGGAATAGAGAAACACAAGGGCAACAGGTGCCAAGACTGCCGCCACTAAACAAGTTCAGGGCGGATTTGTGGTCTCTCAATACAAAGGAGGAAAATAATTTATCAGGTAAGTGTAAATTATATTTTTCTTCTAATAGCAGTAAGAGTCCACGAAAACATTCATAACCTATGGGAAATCAATAACCAAGCTATGGAGTACACGAATGTTAGTGAGGGAAAGAAGGGAAAGCAGTCCTAATTACTAGGCACCACCGCTTTTAGAACCCTTCTCCCAAAGGATGCCTCTGCTAAGGCAAAAACCTTAAATCTGTAGAGTTTTGTGAAAGTGTGTAAGGAAGACCATGTAGCAGCCTTGCAAATTAGTTCAACTGAAGCCTCATTCTTGAAAACCCATGAAGTAGACACCGCATGGGTAGAATAAGTTGTAATTCGGGATGGAGACTGCTGGCCCATTTCTGTGTAAGCCATAAGAATCAGGCTTCGTAGCCAGACGGAAAGAGTAACAGCTAAGGCCTTCTTCCCCTTGCACTTACCCGAAAACAGGACAAACAAGTAAGATGACCGACGAAAAGCCTTGGTAGAACTAAAGCTCTGAAGACCACAACCAAAATTATGCAAAAACCGGATTGGGACAAAGGCTCAAATGGAACCTGTTGAACACTAAGAACAAGGTTAAGGCTCCATGGGGAGCAACAGGTTTGAAAACAGGTCTAATTATAGCAATAGCCTGAACAAACGAGCCAACTTTTTGTGAAATAGAACTGAAAGGGAAGAAATCTGACCTTTAAGGGTACTGGCCAACAGGCTTTTCTCTAAACCATCCTGAAGAAACTATAAGATACGTAGAATCCTCACTCTATGCCAGGAAAATCCATGCTGTTCACACCAAAAAAGAGGTAAGCCCTCCAGATCTTATGATAAATACATCTAGTAACAGGCTGTAAGAATGTAAGTATCGATCACCTTCTCAGAGGTGTTCAAGCTTAAATCTGAAGGACATAACGTCCGAATCTGTCTGGGGTAATGCACTTCCTGAATCAGACAATCCCCCTTCAGAGCCCTGGGAGGGTACATCGGAGATCGCCATCCAAGAGTCAGAAGTCGCCTGGACCACCTGGTCCGATCTACTACGTTTGCCTTGTAACACTGGCAACTTAAACAGAACTTCTGTAAGAGTATATGACATAACTGCCGCCATTATCCTGTAGAGTAAATGAGGTGGACGCAGTTGACGGCGCCTGAGCGGGTGTTAAAGGCTGTGACGATTGGGGAGAAAGGTGCGGCATACCCTGAGTCTCATCAAGCTGAGAAGCATCCTTAGAGATATTTGCATTAAAGAAAATTTGTTCTTTAAACTGTAGAGCCCTCTCAGTACAGGAGCGACAAAAACTAAGAGGGGGTTACACATTGGCAGCTAAGCACATAGAACAAGTCTGTTCCAGTAGGTCAGCCATGATAAAAAGAAAAACAAGAGCAATATTGGTCGTGTCAGATAATTGAACAAAAAAGTACTGTGCCTTTAAATTTTAAAACAACATAAATTTTCACTGCAAATGTGAAATGATATAAGTTTTTTTACTGCAAAAGTGTAACAAAAAGCAATATGCAGTTGCTATAACCAAATATATTTACATTGTTAGGTTATTATAGTCCTTCCTGTATCGTGACTAAAATGAACCCCTACACCAAACCACAGCTCCTCTGTGGCGCCTATCTCACACCAACAAGATGCCCTCCAAGAACCACTGCCTAAGTCCGTTTGCTGTATCTAGTAAGTTAAACCAAGCGGACCTAGGAAGCAACAGGAGCTCTGTAATACTCCTCCGTGAACGGCCGCATCAGAAGCCAGAACAACAAGTGCGTGGCAATGCGCGCGAACGTAAGCCCCGCTCTTCGTGGGCGGTATAGAGAAAGTAAAAACACTGCATGTAAAAAATCAATGTCGGGTAAAACCGACTTGTATAAAAGTCAATGTGTTCCTCAAACTGTTGCCTCATAAAATAAAGGTATTAAGAACCTTTTTACACAGGATCTTTGTCCCAATCACCAGCGTCAGCCTGTATAAAGAGTGTTACTTTTTCTGACCCCCTAATGAAACCGGGTCACATAAGTACACCAACCCACTGCTTATTATATAGATAGTATAAGAAGGGAAACAGATAGGGAAATAAAACTTCATTTTGCAAGTTAGTTACCCAACTTGTGTTGCAGCAGCTAACGTCCAGTCTGTTCTGAGCTACACTTAACCCAGAAAACAAAGACTGTACATACCGTAGTGCTGATCTGAACCTGTCCCACACGAAGAAGAGGACTCTTTACATCACCTCCTGTAGGTCTGTGGGGACAAATAGGGTCTTATGTGACATCTTATAAGACCATCAGCAGGGCAGCACCAGCATGGGGAGTGAAGTGATAATGTAGAAAAAACTCCTCAGTTCCCATTGCTGAAACATCTGATGCTCCACCCTGAGAAAAATAGTACTCACTGGCACCATTCAAAAATGATAAACTCTTGAATGGAGAATCTAAACTAACACCTCACTTTACCTCTTCCTATCACTAACACAGGCAAAGAGAATGACTGGGGTGGGAGGGAAGGGAGGATATATATATATATATATATATATATATATATATATATATATATATACACACACACACAGCTCTGCTGTGGTGCTCTTAGCCTCCTCCTGCTGACCAGGAGGCGTAATCCCAAAAGTAAGGATGAAATCCGTGGGCTCGTCATATCTTGTAAAAGAAATACAGGCACTGCTATTACCCAGCTCCGCTGGAGAAACTCACCTCACCAGTGACCAGAGATCGAATTCCTCACTAGACAAAAGACTATCCTGTCTGTAAATATTTAGATCTCCTATTGCTGCTAAGGTCTGATCCTCTCAGATCACTGAGTAATAAGAGCAGAAAACAGACTCTCCAGAGGCCGCTATTAACTGCTTGTACCAACAGAGAATACGGGCTACACCGCAACTAACGTGATCGCAAATTAAATTATAAGTGCAACACTAAAAAGCATAGAAAGCGCACAAATATAGAGCTTAAGGGAAAGGAATCATCTATATGAATATTCCTATTGCGGTCTGAATGCTGGAAAAAACTAAGTGCACAACATGTCTCTAAGTGAGAAAAAACCCTTACACCTACTTAAAGGGACAGTCTACACCAGAATTCTTATTGTTTTAAAAGATAGATAATCCCTTTATTACCCATTTCCCAGTTTTGCATAACCAACACAGTTATATTAATATACTTTTAACCTCTGATTATCTTGTATCTAAGCCTCTGCAAACTGCCCCTTTTTTCAGTTCTTTTGACAGACTTGCAGTCTAGCCAATCAGTGCCTGCTCCCAGATAACTTCTCGTGCACGAGCACAGTGTTATCTTTATGAAATACGTGAACTAACACCCTCTAGTGGTGAAAAACTGTTAAAATGCAATCTGAAAGAGGTGGGCTTCAAGGTCTACGAAATTAGCATATGAACCTCCTAGGTTAAGCTTTCAACTAAGAATACCAAGAGAACAAAGCAAAATTGGTGATAAAAGTAATTTGGAAAACTGTTTAAAATGACATGCTCTATCTGAATCATGAAAGTTTATTTTGGCCTAGACTGTCCCTTTAAGAGCCCACTCTGATGCCTCTAAGATATAAATAGCCTCTTAAACAGATCCACTTGGCCATCCTCCTAAAAATAAAGAGCTCCTTTTTTTTTCTTGATCGTTTCCTCATAAAGACAGTCCAGTGCCCTGCCTCTGCTGCCCATAAAATTATCCCCAAATTAAAGAGATATACAGTCTCTTGTAATGTCTATCTGAGGGATTAACCACTTAAGTGCTGGATCCTTCTAACCTAGAAGGCAAAAACACTTACCTGTGCAGAGCAGGTACAGCAACACAGGTATGTAGAAAAAGAAAAGAGTAACCAACCCTGGTTTTCTATATAGGGGTAGCATACATGTTGGAAGTGAAGCAAGACACAGCATAGCCCCAATCCTTGCTTGCAGGGAAAATACCCATTAAAGTATTCAATATCTTCAGACACCATCTTTGCACATCCTCCTGATGTACAATGCATAGAATGATTGGGGGTTTATGGGAAGTGGGTGTGATACTTACAGCTTTGCTGGGGTGTTCTTTGCCGCCTCCTGGTGGCCAGGAGTTAAATTCCCACTAGTAATAAGAATGGATTTGTGGACCCTCCATGCCATTGGAAAGAAAAAGATTACGCTCAACATAGAACAAGCCTTTTTGCACTTCCCAGTAGATGGTCTTTCTAAAGCTCCAATGAAGTTGTACAGCAGTGAAAACCACAATATCACATTTTGGTGTAGTTTTAAACAAAATTAAATATCACCACCAGATGGCCAATATAGCCACTACTTTATAAGATAGCAGATCAGAATATGTAAATACTTGGGAGGAATGGATAATATGGGAAGACAAAAAAAGGATGCAAAATAGACGAAGCCAATGACAAGTATGACAGTACCATCGACATAAGTCGGCGAGTAACCACTCCACTTCTTTGCTTAAACCTACTATTTATCTTCTATCTAACTTCATTATATACCTCTCTTTTCTTTTACTCTTTATCCATTCATTCAACAAGTTTTTCTATTTTCAAAAATAGATCTATGGGTACATTTCTGTATGATATTTTCTAAACATTAAGAAATGTAAGGTGCAATTTAGACTGTATACGCATTATACTGCAATAATAGCTTTTATTTTTATATAGATATAGATCTATTGTCACTTACTCCAGTATTTATGTATTGTTGTATAAATGGAAAAAACTTTAATAAAAATATTTCAAAATAACAAATGAGGGAGTGGAGGAAGTCTCCTCCTGACTAGCTTCTAGCATCATGCTGTGATGAAGGTGATGAGGTTCTATGAACCGTTTGACAGCAAGTCCAGTCAGAGGACCCTGTGCCATTGCTGCAAAGACCGTTTCCCTCATAACAACCTCTGTCTGGAGTTTTTTATGTAAATACAGCCCCAAAAGTGCTTTTGCTGGAGCTGTGAACAACCTCAGGCATCCGGAGTCTTAATAAAAAAAAAAACCTGAGTAATGGAAACCTGCTTGTAATCTACCTTCTCTATTAGGAAACATGCCATGAGAGAGGGACATGTTTTTCACACAAACTTACAAACATCGGTCTTCCAGCCCAGGGGAATTAGTGTAACTTTCACTGTTTGGCCTGACAGTGGATCAAGCATAGAGTAGCTGGAAGAGGCATGGGAATTTCACAGTGACAACCAGAAGCTAGCACATACCAAAACTCTCCCAAGAGAATTACATAGATGAACATCTCCCCAGCTCTCTATTGCATGCACTATCCACATGAGAGCATAAAAACATAATCTTCATGATAAAATTCAAATTTTCAGCAGAGCACCTCTCTCTGCCTACCTCCATGACACAAGGCAAAGAACTACTGAGAGGGCAGGGGAAGTGTTCTGTTTGGGGTGTCTTTGCCTCCTCCTGGGGGCCAGGTTAAATATTTCCTATAGGTTATGAATGTTTTCATGGACTCTCACTGCGATTAGAAGGTAAACATTTTTTTCATAATACATACACATGTTGATGTGCTTAAAGGGACATTATACACTCAGTTTTTCTTTGCGTAAATGTTTTGAAGAAGATTTTTATAGACCATTAAGGTATATATATATTTTTTTTAAATAACATAATTTATGTAAGAACTTACCTGATAAATTCATTTCTTTCATATTGGCAAGAGTCCATGAGCTAGTGACGTATGGGATATACATTCATACCAGGAGGGGCAAAGTTTCCCAAACCTCAAAATGCCTATAAATACACCCCTCACCCACAATTCAGTTTAACGAATAGCCAAGAAGTGGGGTGATAAGAAAGGAGCGAAAGCATCAAACAAGGAATTGGAATAATTGTGCTTTATACAAAAAAATCATAACCACCACAAAAAGGGTGGGCCTCATGGACTCTTGCCAATATGAAATAAATGAATTTATCAGGTAAGTTCTTACATAAATTATGTTTTCTTTCATGTAATTGGCAAGAGTCCATGAGCTAGTGACGTATGGGATAGCAGATACCCAAGATGTGGAACTTCCACGCATGAGTCACTAGAGAGGGAGGGATAAAATAAAGACAGCCAATTCCGCTGAAAAAATAATCCACAACCCAAATCAAAAAAACATAATTTATGTAAGAACTTACCTGATAAATTCATTTCTTTCATATTAGCAAGAGTCCATGAGCTAGTGACGTATGGGATATACATTCCTACCAGGAGGGGCAAAGTTTCCCAAACCTCAAAATGCCTATAAATACACCCCTCACCACACCCACAATTCAGTTTAACGAATAGCCAAGAAGTGGGGTGATAAAAAAGTGCGAAAGCATATAAAATAAGGAATTGGAATAATTGTGCTTTATACAAAATCATAACCACCACAAAAAAAGGGCGGGTCTCATGGACTCTTGCTAATATGAAAGAAATGAATTTATCAGGTAAGTTCTTACATAAATTATGTTTTCTTTCATGTAATTAGCAAGAGTCCATGAGCTAGTGACGTATGGGATAATGATTACCCAAGATGTGGATCTTTCCACACAAGAGTCACTAGAGAGGGAGGGATAAAATAAAGACAGCCAATTCCTGCTGAAAATAATCCACACCCAAAATAAAGTTTAATGAAAAACATAAACGGAAGATTCAAACTGAAACCGCTGCCTGAAGTACTTTTCTACCAAAAACTGCTTCAGAAGAAGAAAATACATCAAAATGGTAGAATTTAGTAAAAGTATGCAAAGAGGACCAAGTTGCTGCTTTGCAAATCTGATCAACCGAAGCTTCATTCCTAAACGCCCAGGAAGTAGAAACTGACCTAGTAGAATGAGCTGTAATCCTCTGAGGCGGAGTTTTACCCGACTCAACATAGGCAAAATGAATTAAAGATTTCAACCAAGATGCCAAAGAAATGGCAGAAGCTTTCTGGCCTTTTCTAGAACCGGAAAAGATAACAAATAGACTAGAAGTCTTTCGGAAAGATTTAGTAGCTTCAACATAATATTTCAAAGCTCTAACAACATCCAAAGAATGCAACGATTTCTCCTTAGAATTCTTAGGATTAGGACATAATGAAGGAACCACAATTTCTCTACTAATGTTGTTGGAATTCGCAACTTTAGGTAAAAATTCAAAAGAAGTTCGCAACACCGCCTTATCCTGATGAAAAATCAGAAAAGGAGACTCACAAGAAAGAGCAGATAATTCAGAAACTCTTCTGGCAGAAGAGATGGCCAAAAGGAACAAAACTTTCCAAGAAAGTAATTTAATGTCCAATGAATGCATAGGTTCAAATGGAGGAGCTTGAAGAGCCCCCAAAACCAAATTCAAACTCCAAGGAGGAGAAATTGACTTAATGACAGGCTTTATACGAACCAAAGCTTGTACAAAACAATGAATATCAGGAAGAATAGCAATCTTTCTGTGAAAAAAAACAGAAAGAGCAGAGATTTGTCCTTTCAAGGAACTTGCAGACAAACCTTTATCCAAACCATCCTGAAGAAACTGTAAAATTCTCGGTATTCTAAAAGAATGCCAAGAAAAATGATGAGAAAGACACCAAGAAATATAAGTCTTCCAGACTCTATAATATATCTCTCGAGATACAGATTTACGAGCCTGTAACATAGTATTAATCACAGAGTCAGAGAAACCTCTTTGACCAAGAATCAAGCGTTCAATCTCCATACCTTTAAATTTAAGGATTTCAGATCCTGATGGAAAAAAGGACCTTGAGACAGAAGGTCTGGTCTTAACGGAAGAGTCCACGGTTGGCAAGAGGCCATCCGGACAAGATCCGCATACCAAAACCTGTGAGGCCATGCCGGAGCTACCAGCAGAACAAACGAGCATTCCTTCAGAATCTTGGAGATTACTCTTGGAAGAAGAACTAGAGGCGGAAAGATATAGGCAGGATGATACTTCCAAGGAAGTGATAATGCATCCACTGCCTCCGCCTGAGGATCCCGGGATCTGGACAGATACCTGGGAAGTTAATTGTTTAGATGAGACGCCATCAGATCTATTTCTGGAAGTTCCCATATTTGAACAATCTGAAGAAATACCTCTGGGTGAAGAGACCATTCGCCCGGATGCAACGTTTGGCGACTGAGATAATCCGCTTCCCAATTGTCTATACCTGGGATATGAACCGCAGAGATTAGACAGGAGCTGGATTCCGCCCAAACCAAAATTCGAGATACTTCTTTCATAGCCAGAGGACTGTGAGTCCCTCCTTGATGATTGATGTATGCCACAGTTGTGACATTGTCTGTCTGAAAACAAATGAACGATTCTCTCTTCAGAAGAGGCCAAAACTGAAGAGCTCTGAAAATTGCACGGAGTTCCAAAATATTGATCGGTAATCTCACCTCCTGAGATTCCCAAACTCCTTGTGCCGTTAGAGATCCCCACACAGCTCCCCAACCTGTGAGACTTGCATCTGTTGAAATTACAGTCCAGGTCGGAAGCACAAAAGAAGCCCCCTGAATTAAACGATGGTGATCTGTCCACCACGTTAGAGAGTATCGAACAATCGGTTTTAAAGATATTAATTGAGATATCTTTGTGTAATCCTTGCACCATTGATTCAGCATACAGAGCTGAAGAGGTCGCATGTGAAAACGAGCAAAGGGGATCGCGTCCGATGCAGCAGTCATAAGACCTAGAATTTCCATGCATAAGGCTACCGAAGGGAATGATTGTGACTGAAGGTTTCGACAAGCTGCAATCAATTTTAGACGTCTCTTGTCTGTTAAAGACAGAGTCATGGACACTGAATCTATCTGGAAACCCAGAAAGGTTACCCTTGTCTGAGGAATCAAAGAACTTTTTGGTAAATTGATCCTCCAACCATGATCTTGAAGAAACAACACAAGTCGATTCGTATGAGATTCTGCTAAATGTAAAGACTGAGCAAGTACCAAGATATCGTCCAAATAAGGAAATACCACAATACCCTGTTCTCTGATTACAGACAGAAGGGCACCGAGAACCTTTGAAAAAATTCTTGGAGCTGTAGCTAGGCCAAACGGTAGAGCCACAAACTGGTAATGCTTGTCCAGAAAAGAGAATCTCAGGAACTGATAATGATCTGGATGAATCGGAATATGCAGATATGCATCCTGTAAATCTATTGTGGACATATAATTCCCTTGCTGAACAAAAGGCAAGATAGTCCTTACAGTTACCATCTTGAACGTTGGTATCCTTACATAACGATTCAATATTTTTAGATCCAGAACTGGTCTGAAGGAATTCTCCTCCTTTGGTACAATGAAGAGATTTGAATAAAACCCCATCCCCTGTTCCGGAACTGGAACTGGCATAATTACTCCAGCCAACTCTAGATCTGAAACACAATTCAGAAATGCTTGAGCTTTCACTGGATTTACTGGGACACGGGAAAGAAAAAAAAATCTCTTTGCAGGAGGTCTCATCTTGAAACCAATTCTGTACCCTTCTGAAACAATGTTCTGAATCCAAAGATTGTGAACAGAATTGATCCAAATTTCTTTGAAAAAACGTAACCTGCCCCCTACCAGCTGAGCTGGAATGAGGGCCGCACCTTCATGTGGACTTAGAAGCAGGCTTTGCCTTTCTAGCAGGCTTGGATTTATTCCAGACTGGAGATGGTTTCCAAACTGAAACTGCTCCTGAGGATGAAGGATCAGGCTTTTGTTCTTTGTTGAAACGAAAGGAACGAAAACGATTATTAGCCCTGTTTTTACCTTTAGATTTTTTATCCTGTGGTAAAAAAGTTCCTTTCCCACCAGTTACAGTTGAGATAATAGAATCCAACTGAGAACCAAATAATTTGTTACCCTGGAAAGAAATAGAAAGTAGAGTTGATTTAGAAGCCATATCAGCATTCCAAGTCTTAAGCCATAAAGCTCTTCTAGCTAAAATAGCTAGAGACATAAACCTGACATCAACTCTGATAATATCAAAAATGGCATCACAGATAAAATTATTAGCATGCTGAAGAAGAATAATAATATCATGAGAATCATGATTTGTTACTTGTTGCGCTAAAGTTTCCAACCAAAAAGTTGAAGCTGCAGCAACATCAGCCAATGATATAGCAGGTCTAAGAAGATTACCTGAACACAGATAAGCTTTTCTTAGAAAGGATTCAATTTTCCTATCTAAAGGATCTTTAAACAAAGTACCATCTGACGTAGGAATGGTAGTACGTTTAGCAAGGGTAGAAATAGCCCCATCAACTTTAGGGATTTTGTCCCAAAATTCTAACCTGTCAGACGGTACAGGATATAATTGCTTAAAACGTTTAGAAGGAGTAAATGAATTACCCAATTTATCCCATTCTTTGGAAATTACTGCAGAAATAGCATTAGGAACAGGAAAAACTTCTGGAATAACCACAGGAGATTTAAATACCTTATCTAAACGTTTAGAATTAGTATCAAGAGGACCAGAATCCTCTATTTCTAAAGCAATTAGTACTTCTTAAAGTAAAGAACGAATAAATTCCATTTTAAATAAATATGAAGATTTATCAGCATCAATCTCTGAAACAGAATCCTCTGAACCAGAAGAGTCATCAGAATCAGAATGATGATGTTCATTTAAAAATTCATCTGTAGGGAGAGAAGTTTTAAAAGATTTTTTACGTTTACTAGAAGGAGAAATAACAGACATAGCCTTCTTGATGGATTCAGAAACAAAATCTCTTATGTTATCAGGAACATTCTGCACCTTAGATGTTGAAGGAACTGCAACAGACAATGGTACTTTACTAAAGGAAATATTATCTGCATTAACAAGTTTGTCATGACAATTAATACAAACAGCCGGAGGAATAGCTACCAAAAGTTTACAGCAGATACACTTAGCTTTGGTAGATCCAGCACTAGACAGCGATTTTCCTGTAGTATCTTCTGACTCGGATGCAACGTGAGACATCTTGCAATATGTAAGAGAAAAAACAACATATAAAGCAAAATTGATCAAATTCCTTAAATGACAGTTTCAGGAATGGGAAAAAATGCCAAAGAACAAGCTTCTAGCAAGCAGAAGCAATGAAAAATGAGACTTAAATAATGTGGAGACAAAAGCGACGCCCATATTTTTTAGCGCCAAATGCCTTTGGCGCCAAAAATGACGCCACATCCGGAACGCCGACATTTTTGGCGCAAAATAACGTCAAAAAATGACGCAACTTCCGGCGACACGTATGACGCCGGAAACGGAAAAGAATTTTTGCGCCAAAAAAGTCCGCGACAAGAATGACGCAATAAAATGAAGCATTTTCAGCCCCCGCGAGCCTAACAGCCCACAGGGAAAAAAGAGTCAAATTTTTGAAGGTAAGAAAAAATGAATAATTCAAATGCATAATCCCAAATATGAAACTGACTGTCTGAAAAATAAGGAAAGTTGAACATTCTGAGTCAAGGCAAATAAATGTTTGAATACATATATTTAGAACTTTATAAACAAAGTGCCCAACCATAGCTTAGAGTGTCACAGAAAATAAGATTTACTTACCCCAGGACACTCATCTACATGTTTGTAGAAAGCCAAACCAGTACTGAAACGAGAATCAGCAGAGGTAATGGTATATATAAGAGTATATCGTCGATCTGAAAAGGGAGGTAAGAGATGAATCTCTACGACCGATAACAGAGAACCTATGAAATAGACCCCGTAGAAGGAGATCACTGCATTCAAATAGGCAATACTCTCCTCACATCCCTCTGACATTCACTGCACGCTGAGAGGAAAACCGGGCTCCAACTTGCTGCGGAGCGCATATCAACGTAGAATCTAGCACAAACTTACTTCACCACCTCCATCGGAGGCAAAGTTTTATAGGCATTTTGAGGTTTGGGAAACTTTGCCCCTCCTGGTAGGAATGTATATCCCATACGTCACTAGCTCATGGACTCTTGCTAATTACATGAAAGAAATTGAAATAATAAGCAGAAGAATCAAACTGAAACAGCTGCCTGAAGTACTTTTCTACCAAAAACTGCTTCTGAAGAAGAAAAGACATCAAAATGGTAGAATTTAGTAAAAGTATGCAAAGAAGACCAAGTTGCTGCTTTGCAAATCTGATCAACAGAAGCTTCATTCCTAAAAGCCCAGGAAGTAGAAACTGACCTAGTAGAATGAGCCGTAATCCTTTGAGGCAACACTACATAAGCATGATGAATCAAAGACTTTAACCAAGACGCCACAGAAATGGCAGAAGCCTTCTGACCTTTCCTGGAACCAGAAAAGATAACAAATAGACTAGAAGTCTTTCTGAAATCTTTAGTAGCTTCAACATAATATTTCAAAGCTCTTACTACATCCAAAGAATGCAAAGATCTCTCCAGAGAATACTTAGGATTAGGACACAATGACGGGACAACAATTTCTCTACTAATGTTGTTAGAATTCACAACCTTAGGTAAAAATTTAAATGAAGTCCGCAACACCGCCTTATCCTGATGAAAAATCAGAAAAGGAGATTCAGAAGAAAGAGCAGATAACTCAGAAACTCTACTAGCAGAAGAGATGGCTAAAAGGAACAACACTTTCCAAGAAAGTAATTTAATATCCAGAAAATGCATAGGTTCAAACGGAGGAGCCTGTAAAGCCCTCAGAACCAAATTAAGACTCCAAGGAGGAGAGATTGACTTAATGACAGGCTTGATTCGAACAAAAGCCTGTACAAAACAATGAATATCAGGATGATTAGCAATCTTTCTGTGAAAAAGAACAGAAAGAGCAGAGATTTGACCTTTCAAAGAGCTTGCAGACAAAACCTTATCCAAACCATCCTGAAGAAACTAAAATTCTAGGAATTCTAAAAGAATGCCAAGAGAATTTATGAGAAGAACACCAAGAAATGTAAGTCTTCCAGACTCGGTAATAAATCTTTCTAGACACAGATTTACGAGCCTGTATCATAGTATTAATCACTGAGTCAGAGAAACCTCTATGACTAAGAATCAAGCGTTCAATCTCCATACCTTCAAATTTAATGATTTGAGATCCTGATGGAAAAATGGGTCTTGAGATAGAAGGTCTGGCCTTAACGGAAGTGTCCAAGGTTGGCAACTTGCCATCCGAACGAGATCCGCATACCAAAACCTGTGAGGCCATGCTGGAGCCACCAGCAATACAAACAAACGTTCCATTAGAATTTTGGAAATCACTTTTGGAAGAAGAACTAGAGGCGGAAAGATATAAGCAGGTTGATAATTTCAAGGAAGTGACAACGCGTCCACTGCTTCCGCCTGAGGATCCCTGGATCTGGACAGATACCTGGGAAGTTTCTTGTTTAGATGAGAGGCCATCAGATCTATTTCTGGAAGTCCCCAGATTTGAACAATCTGAAGAAATACCTCTGGATGAAGAGACCATTCGCCCGGATGTAACGTCTGGTGACTGAGATAATCCGCTTCCCAATTGTCTACACCTGGAATGTGAACCGCAGAGATTAGACAGGAGCTAGATTCCGCCCATACAAGTATCCGAGATACTTCTTTCATAGCCTGAGGAATGTGAGTCCCACCTTGATGATTGACATATGCCACGGTTGTGACATTGTCTGTCTGAAAACAAATAAATGATTATCTCTTCAGAAGAGGCCAGAACTGAAGAGCTCTGAAAATCGCACAGAGTTCCAAAATGTTGATTGGTAATTTCGCCTCCTGAAATTCCCAAACCCCCTGCGCTGTCAGAGATCCCCATACAGCTCCCCAACCTGAAAGACTCGCATCTGTTGAGATCACAGTCCAGGTCGGACGAACAAAAGAGGCCCCTTGAATTAGACGATGGTGATTCAACCACCAAGTCAGAGAAGATCGAACATTGGGATTTAAGGATATTAATTGTGATATCTTTGTATAATCCCTGCACCACTGGTTCAGCATACAAAGCTGGAGAGGTCTCATGTGAAAGCGAGCAAAGGGGATCGCGTCCGATGCAGCAGTAATGAGACCTAGAATTTCCATGCACAAAGCTACCGAAGGGAATGATTGAGACTGAAGGTTTCGACAAGCTGAAACCAACTTCAGACGTCTCTTCTCTGTTAGAGACAAAGTCATGGACACTGAATCAATTTGAAAACCCAAAAAGGTTACCTTTGTCTGAGGAATCAAGGAACTCTTTGGTAAATTGATCCTCCAACCATGTCTTTGCAGAAACAACACAAGTTGATTCGTATGAGATTCTGCAGAATGTAAAGACTGAGCAAGTACCAAGATATCGTCCAAATAAGGAAAAACCGCAATACCCTGTTCTCTGATTACAGAGAGAAGGGCACCGAGAACCTTTGAAAAGATCCTTGGAGCTGTTGCTAGGCCAAACGGAAGGGCAACAAACTGGTAATGCTTGTCTAGAAAAGAGAATCTCAGGAACTGATAGTGATCTGGATGAATTGGAATATGAAGATATGCATCCTGTAAATCTATTGTAGACATATAATGCCCTTGCTGAACAAAAGGCAGAATAGTCCTTATAGTCACCATTTTGAATGTTGGTATCCTTACATAACGATTCAATATTTTTAGATCCAGAACTGGTCTGAAGGAATTCTCCTTCTTTGGTACAATGAATAGATTTGAGTAAAACCCCAGACCCCGTTTCAGAACTGGAACTGACATAATTACCCCAGCCAACTCTAGGTCTGAAACACATTTCAGAAACGCCTGAGCCTTCACTGGGTTTACTGGAATGCGTGAGAGAAAAAATCTTCTCACAGGCGGTCTTACCTTGAAACCTATTCTGTACCCTTGTGAAACAATGTTCTGAATCCAAAGACAATCGAATTGATCCAAATATCTTTGAAAAATCGTAACCTGCCCCCTACCAGCTGTGCTGGAATGAGGGCCGTACCTTCATGCGGATTTGGGAGCTGGTTTTGACTTTCTAAAAGGCTTGGATTTATTCCAGACTGGAGAAGGTTTCCAAACGGAAACCATTCCTTTAGGGGAAGGGTCAGGCTTCTGTTCCTTATTCTGACGAAAGGAACGAAAACGATTAGCAGCCCTAGATTTAGATTTTTTGTCCTGAGGCAAAAAGGTTCCTTTTCCCCCAGTAACAGTTGAAATTATAGAATCCAACTGTGAACCAAATAATTTATTACCTTGGAAAGAAAGAGAAAGCAAACTTGACTTAGAAGTCATATCTGCATTCCAAGATTTAAGCCATAAAGCTCTTCTAGCTAAAATAGCTAAAGACATATACCTGACATCAATTCTAATGATATCAAAAATGGCATCACAAATAAAGTTATTAGCATGTTGAAGAAGTTTAACAATGCTATAAGCATTATGGTCTGACACTTGTTGCACTAAAGCCTCCAACCAGAAAGTGGAAGCTGCAGCAACATCAGCCAAAGAAATAGCAGGTCTAAGAAGATTACCTGAACATAAATAAGCTCTCCTTAGAAAGGATTCAAGCTTCCTATCTAAAGGATCCTTAAAGGAAGTACTATCCGCCGTAGGAATAGTAGTACGTTTAGCAAGAGTAGAGATAGCCCCATCAACTTTAGGGATTTTGTCCCAAAATTCTAATCTATCAGATGGCACAGGATACAATTTCTTAAACCTTGGAGAAGGAGTAAATGAAGTACCCAGACTATTCCATTCCCTAGAAATTACTTCTGAAATAGCATCAGGAACTGGAAAAACTTCTGGAATAACTACATGAGGTTTAAAAACCGAATTTAAACGCTTAGTAGATTTAGTATCAAGAGGACTAGACTCCTCCATATCTAATGCAATCAACACTTCTTTAAGTAAAGAACGAATAAACTCCATTTTAAATAAATAACATAATTTATGTAAGAACTTACCTAATAAATTAATTTCTTTCATATTGGCATGAGTCCATGAGCTAGTGACATATGGGATATACAATCCTACCAGGAGGGGCAAAGTTTCCCAAGCCTCAAAATGCCTATAAATACACCCCTCACCACACCCACAATTCAGTTTAACGAATAGCCAAGCAGTGGGGTGATAAAGGAAGGAGTAGAAAGCATCAACAAAGGAGTTTAGAATTTAGTAAAAGTATGCAAAGAGGACCAAGTTGCTGCTTTGCAAATCTGATCAACCGAAGCTTCATTCCTAAACGCCCAGGAAGTAGAAACTGACCTAGTAGAATGAGCTGTAATCCTTTGAGGCGGAGTTTTACCCGACTCGACATAGGCATGATGAATTAAAGATTTCAACCAAGATGCCAAAGAAAGGGCAGAAGCTTTCTGGCCTTTCCTAGAACCGGAAAAGATAACAAATAGACTAGAAGTCTTTCGGAAAGACTTAGTAGCTTCAACATAATATTTCAAAGCTCTAACAACATCCAAAGAATGCAACGATTTCTCCTTAGAATTCTTAGGATTAGGACATAATGAGGGAACCACAATTTCTCTACTAATGTTGTTGGAATTCACAACTTTAGGTAAAAATTCAAAAGAAGTTCGTAACACCGCCTTATCCTGATGAAAAATCAGAAAAGGAGACTCACAAGAAAGAGCAGATAATTCAGAGACTCTTCTGGCAGAAGAGATCGCCAAAAGGAAGAAAACTTTCCAAGAAAGTAATTTAATGTCCAATGAATGCATGGGTTCAAAAGGAGGATCTTGAAGAGCCCCCAGAACCAAATTCAAACTCCAAGGCGGAGAAATTGACTTAATGACAAGTTTTATACGAACCAAAGCTTGTACAAAACAATGAATATCAGGAAGATTAGCAATCTTTCTGTGAAAAAGAACAGAAAGAGCAGAGATTTGTCCTTTCAAAGAACTTGCAGATAAACCTTTATCTAAACCATCCTGAAGAAACTTTAAAATTCTCGGAATTCTAAAAGAATGCCAAGAAAAATGATGAGAAAGACACCAAGAAATATAAGTCTTCCAGACTCTATAATATATCTCTCTAGATACAGATTTACGAGCCTGTAACATAGTATTAATCACAGAGTCAGAGAAACCTCTTTGACCAAGAATCAAGCGTTCAATCTCCATACCTTTAAATTTAAGGATTTGAGATCCTGATGGAAAAAAGGACCTTGCGACAGAAGGTCTGGTCTTAGCGGAAGAGTCCACGGATGGCAAGAGGCCATCCGGACAAGATCCGCATACCAAAACCTGTGAGGCCATGCCGGAGCTACCAGCAGAACAAACGAGCATTCCTTCAGAATCTTGGAGATTACTCTTGGAAGAAGAACTAGAGGCGGAAAGATATAGGCAGGATGATACTTCCAAGGAAGTGATAATGCATCCACTGCTTCCGCCTGAGGATCCCGGGATCTGGACAGATACCTGGGAAGTTTCTTGTTTAGATGAGACGCCATCAGATCTATTTCTGGAAGCTCCCACATTTGAACAATCTGAAGAAATACCTCTGGGTGAAGAGACCATTCGCCCGGATGCAACGTTTGGCGACTGAGATAATCCTCTTCCCAATTGTCTATACCTGGGATATGAACCGCAGAGATTAGACAGGAGCTGGATTCCGCCCAAACCAGAATTCGAGATACTTCTTTCATAGCCAGAGGACTGTGAGTCCCTCCTTGATGACTGATATATGCCACAGTTGTGACATTGTCTGTCTGAAAACAAATGAACGATTCTCTCTTCAGAAGAGGCCAAGACTGAAGAGCTCTGAAAATTGCACAGAGTTCCAAAATATTGATCGGTAATCTCACCTCCTGAGATTCCCAAACTCCTTGTGCCGTCAGAGATCCCCACACAGCTCCCCAACCTGTAAGACTTGCATCTGTTGAAATTACAGTCCAGGTCGGAAGAACAAAAGAAGCCCCCTGAATTAAACGATGGTGATCTGTCCACCACGTTAGAGAGTGTCGTACAATCGATTTTAAAGATATTAATTGAGATATCTTTGTGTAATCCCTGCACCATTGATTCAGCATACAGAGCTGAAGAGGTCGCATGTGAAAACGAGCAAAGGGGATCGCGTCCGATGCAGCAGTCATAAGACCTAGAATTTCCATGCATAAGGCTACCGAATGGGAATGATTGTGACTGAAGGTTTTGACAAGCTGAAATCAATTTTAGACGTCTCTTGTCTGTCAAAGACAGAGTCATGGACACTGTATCTATCTGGAAACCCAGAAAGGTTACCCTTGTCTGAGGAATCAATGAACTTTTTAGTGAATTGATCCTCCAACCATGATCTTGAAGAAACAACACAAGTCGATTCGTATGAGATTCTGCTAAATGTAAAGACTGAGCAAGTACCAAGATATCGTCCAAATAAGGAAATACCACAATACCCTGTTCTCTGATTACAGACAGAAGGGCACCGAGAACCTTTGTAAAAATTCTTGGAGCTGTAGCTAGGCCAAACGGCAGAGCCACAAACTGGTAATGCTTGTCCAGAAAAGAGAATCTCAGGAACTAATAATGATCTGGATGAATCGGAATATGCAGATATGCATCCTGTAAATCTATTGTGGACATATAATGCCCTTGTTGAACAAAAGGCAAGATAGTCCTTACAGTTACCATTTTGAATGTTGGTATCCTTACATAACGATTCAATATTTTTAGATCCAGAACTGGTCTGAAGGAATTCTCCTTCTTTGGTACAATGAAGAGATTCGAATAAAACCCCAGCCCCTGTTCCAGAACTGGAACTGGCATAATTACTCCAGCCAACTCTAGATCTGAAACACATTTCAGAAATGCTTGAGCTTTCACTGGATTTACTGGGACACGGGAAAGAAAAAATCTCTTTGCAGGAGGTCTTATCTTGAAACCAATTCTGTACCCTTCTGAAACAATGTTCTGAATCCAAAGATTGTGAACAGAATTGATCCAAATTTCTTTGAAAAAACGTAACCTGCCCCCTACCAGCTGAGCTGGAATGAGGGCCGCACCTTCATGTGGACTTAGAAGCTGGCTTTGCTTTTCTAGAAGGCTTGGATTTATTCCAGATTGGAGATGGTTTCCAAACTGAAACTGCTCCTGAGGATGAAGGATCAGGCTTTTGTTCTTTGTTGAAACGAAAGGAACGAAAAAGATTATTAGCCCTGTTTTTACCCTTAGATTTTTTATCCTGTGGTAAAAAAGTTCCTTTCCCACCAGTAACAGTTGAGATAATAGAATCCAACTGAGAACCAAATAATTTGTTACCCTGGAAAGAAATGGAAAGTAGAGTCGATTTAGAAGACATATCAGCATTCCAAGTTTTAAGCCATAAAGCTCTTCTAGCTAAAATAGCTAGAGACATAAACCTGACATCAACTCTGATAATATCAAAAATGGCATCACAGATAAAATTATTAGCATGTTGAAGAAGAATAATAATATTATGAGAATCATGATCTGTTACTTGTTGCGCTAAAGTTTCCAACCAAAAAGTTGAAGCTGCAGCAACATCAGCCAATGATATAGCAGGTCTAAGAAGATTACCTGAACACAGATAAGCTTTTCTTAGAAAGGATTCAATTTTCCTATCTAAAGGATCCTTAAAGGAAGTACCATCTGACGTAGGAATAGTAGTACGTTTAGCAAGGGTAGAAATAGCCCCATCAACTTTAGGGATTTTGTCCCAAAACTCTAATCTGTCAGACGGCACAGGATATAATTGCTTAAAACGTTTAGAAGGAGTAAATGAATTACCCAAATTATTCCATTCTCTGGAAATTACTTCAGAAATAGCACCAGGAACAGGAAAAACTTCTGGAATAACCACAGGAGATTTAAAGACCTTATCTAAATGTTTAGATTTAGTATCAAGAGGACCAGAATCCTCTATTTCTAAAGCAATTAGTACTTCTTTAAGTAAAGAACGAATAAATTCCATTTTAAATAAATATGAAGATTTATCAGCATCAACCTCTGAGACAGAATCCTCTGAACCAGAAGAGTCATTAGAATCAGAATGATGATGTTCATTTAAAAATTCATCTGTATAAAGAGAAGTTTTAAAAGATTTTTTATGTTTACTAGAAGGAGGAATAACAGACATAGCCTTCTTGATGGATTCAGAAACAAAATCTCTTATGTTAACAGGAACATTCTGAACATTAGATGTTGATGGAACTGCAACAGGTAATGGTACATTACTAAAGGAAATATTATCTGCATTAACAAGTTTGTCATGACAGTTAATACAAACAACAGCTGGAGGAACAGCTACCAAAAGTTTACAGCAGATACACTTAGCTTTGGTAGTTCCAGCACCAGACAGAGATTTTCCTGAAGTATCTTCTGACTCAGATGCAACGTGAGACATCTTGCAATATGTAAGAGAAAAAACAACATATAAAGCAAAATTGATCAAATTCCTTAAATGACAGTTTCAGGAATGGGAAAAAATGCCAAGGAACAAGCTTCTAGCAACCAGAAGCAAAGAAAAATGAGACTTAAATAATGTGGAGACAAAAGCGACGCCCATATTTTTTTTTTTTTTTTTTTGCGCCAAATAAGACGCCCACATTATTTGGCGCCTAAATGCTTTTGGCGCCAAAAATGACGCCACGTCCGGAACGCCGACATTTTTGGCGCACGTATGACGCCGGAAACAGAAAAGATTTTTTGCGCCAAAAAAGTCCGCGCCAAGAATGACGCAATAAAATGAATAATTTTCAGCCCCCGCGAGCCTAACAGCCCACAGGGAAAAAAGTCAAATTTTTAAGGTAAGAAAAATAATTGATTCAAGTGCATTATCCCAAATATGAAACTGACTGTCTGAAAATAAGGAATGTTGAGCATCCTGAGTCAAGGCAAATAAATGTTTGAATACATATATTTAGAACTTTATTAAAAAAGTGCCCAACCATAGCTTAGAGTGTCACAGAAAATAAGACTTACTTACCCCAGGACACTCATCTACATGTTTGTAGAAAGCCAAACCAGTACTGAAACGAAAATCAGCAGAGGTAATGGTATATATATATATAAGAGTATATCGTCGATCTGAAAAGGGAGGTAAGAGATGAATCTCTACGACCGATAACAGAGAACCTATGAAATAGACCCCGTAGAAGGAGATCACTGCATTCAAAATAGGCAATACTCTCCTCACATCCCTCTGACATTCACTGCACGCTGAGAGGAAAACCGGGCTCCAACCTACTGCGGAGCGCATATCAACGTAGAATCTAGCACAAACTTACTTCACCACCTCCATAGGAGGCAAAGTTTGTAAAACTGATTTGTGGGTGTGGTGAGGGGTGTATTTGTAGGCATTTTGAGGTTTGGGAAACTTTGCCCCTCCTGGTAGGAATGTATATCCCATACGTCACTAGCTCATGGACTCTTGCTAATTACATGAAAGAAATTATGTTTTCTTTCATGTAATTGGCAAGAGTCCATGAGCTAGTGACATATGGGATATCAATACCCAAGATGTGGAGTCTTCCACTCAAGAGTCACTAGAGAGGGAGGGAATAAAACAAAAAACAGCCATATTCCGCTGAGAAAATAATCCACTTGATTCCATTTGATAATATCAAAAATAGCATCACAAATAAAATGATTAGCATGTTGTAGTAGGCGAACAATGCTAGATATGTCAGAATCCAATTCATGTTGCGCTAAATTCTCCAACCAGAAAGTTGATGCAGCCGCAACATCACCCAAAGAAGTAGCAGGTCTGAGAAGATGGCCTGAATATAAATAGGCCTTCCTTAGATAAGATTCAAGCTTCCTATCTAAAGGATCCTTAAAGGAAGTACTATCTTCTATAGGAATAGTGGTACGTTTAGCAAGAGTAGAAATAGCCCCATCAACTTTGGGGATTTTTTCCCAAAACTCTATAGATTTTGCTGGTAAAGGATACAATCTCTTAAACCTTGAAGAAGGAATAAAGGAAGTACCTGGCTTATTCCATTCCCTAGAAATCATATCAGAAATAGCCTCAGGAATAGGAAAAACACCTGGAGAAACCACAGGTGGTTTAAAAACAGCATTTAAACGTTTATTAGACTGAACGTCAATAGGACTGGTTACCTCAATATCCAAAGTAATTAACACTTCTTTTAATAAAGAACGCATATACTCTATTTTAAATAAATAAGTAGATTTGTCAGTGTCAATATCTGAGGAAGGATCTTCTGTTTCAGATAGATCCTCATCAGAAGAGGATGAATTATTATGTTGTTGGTCATTTGAAATTTCATCAGCTAAATGAGAAGTTTTAAAAGACCTTTTACGTTTATTAGAAGGTGGAAATGCAGACAAAGCCTTTATAATAGATTCAGAAACAAATTCTTTAAAATTTACAGGTATATCATGCACATTAGAAGTTGAAGGAACTGCAACTGGCAATGTACTATTACTGATAGAAACACTATCTGCATGTAAAAGTTTTACAAATGACATTCGGTGGAATAATTTCTACAATTTTACAACAAATGCACTTAGCTTTTGTAGAACCCATGTCAGGCAGCAATGTTCCAGCAGAAACTTCAGAGACAGGATCGGATTGGGACATCTTGCTCAATGTAAAAGAAAAAACAACATATAAAGCAAAACTATCTATTTCCTTAAATGACAGTTTCAGGAATGGGAAAAAATGCAAAAGCATAGGCCTCTTGATAGAAAAGAAAGCAGTTGGCAAACAACAATGGGGTATTGAAATAATGAAGAAAATTGGCGCCAAGTATGACGCACAACGTAACGTAAACTTTTTTTGGCGCCAAAAATGCCCGGAAATGACACACTTGCGTCACTAATGACGCCGCCGTGTAAAAGGTCTCGATGTCACGTATGACGCCGGAAATGACGAAGTTGCGTCAAAAACGTAATTTCCCGCGCCAAAAATGACGCAATAAAGTCTAACATTTGACGCACCCGCGGGCCTAATAGCCGCAAATGCAAAAGTAGTCAAAATGCAAAAAAGACTAAACCCCAGGTAAGAAACAAATTTCTTAAAGTGTTTATATTCCCAAATATGAAACTGACAGTCTGCAGAAGGAAATACATGAACCTGACTCATGGCAAATATAAGTACAATACATATATTTAGAACTTTATATAATTTGCATAAAGTGCCAAACCATAGCTGAGAGTGTCTTAAGTAAATGAAAACATACTTACCAAAAGACACCCATCCACATATAGCAGATAGCCAAACCAGTACTAAAACAGTTCTCTAGTAGAGGTAATGGTAAATTTGAGAGTATATCGTCGATCTGAAAAGGGAGGTAGGAGATGAATCTCTACGACCGATAACAGAGAACCCATGAAAAAGACCCCCGTTAGGGAAATCATCGTATTCAATAAGTGATACTCCCTTCACGTCCCTCTGACATTCGCTGTACTCTGAGAGGAATCGGGCTTCAACAATGCTGAGAAGCGCACATCAACGTAGAAATCTTAGCACAAACTTACTTCACCACCTCCATAGGAGGCAAAGTTTGTAAAACTGAATTGTGGGTGTGGTGAGGGGTGTATTTATAGGCATTTTGAGGTTTGGGAAACTTTGCCCCTCCTGGTAGGATTGTATATCCCATATGTCACTAGCTCATGGACTCTTGCCAATTACATGAAAGAAATGAAGATTTATCAGTGTCAATATCTGAAGCAGAATCTTCTGAACCAGATAGATCCTCATCAGAAACAGATAAGTCAGAATGATGGCAGTCACTTAAAAATTCATCTGAAATATGAGAAGTTTTAAAAGACCTTTTACGTTTACTGGAAGGAGGAATAACAGACAGAGCCTTCCTAATAGAATTAGAAACAAATTCTTTTACATTAACAGGGACATGCTGAACATTAGATGTTGAAGGAAAAACAACAGGTAAAGGATTATTACTAATGGAGACACTATCTGCGTTAGAAAGCTTATCATGACAACTAACACAAACTACAGCCTGAGGAACAGTTACCCAAAGTTTACAACAAATGCACTTAGCTTTGGTAGAACCAGCATCAGGCAGCGTCTTTCCAGAAGTAGATTCTGATCCAGGGTCAGGTTGTGACATCTTGCAATATGTAATAGAAAAAACAACATATAAAGCAAAATTTATCAAATTCCTTAAATGACAGTTTCAGGAATGGGAAAAAATGCAAAACAAACAAGCCTCTAGCAACCAGAAGCAACAAAAAAGTGAGACTTAAATAATGTGAGGAAAAGTGGAACAAGAATGACGCCCACATTATTGGCGCCAAGTACAACGCCCATATTTTTTGGCGCCAAGTATGACGCCACATCCTCTGACACCGAAAACAACGCCCACATTTTTTGGCGCAAAAAAACATCTGAACACACATGCGTCAAAAAATGACGTAACAACGAACAAACTTCTGGCGACAACTACGGCACCGTAAATGACAAAATTTTGCGCCAAAAAAGTTCACGCCAAGAATGACGCAATAAATTGAAGCATTTTCTGCCCCCGCGAGCCTAACAGCCCCGCAGGGAAAAAAGTCAATTGAAAATTTTCAAGGTAAGAAAAAAATATTTATTCATATGCATTATCCCAAATAATGTAACTGACAGTCTGAATGAAAGAATACTGATTATCCTGAATCATGGCAAATATAAGTTTATTTATTATCAAATTCCTTAAATGACAGTTTCAGGAATGGGAAAAGATGCAAAATAAACAAGCCTCTAGCAACCAGAGCAATAAAACAGTGAGACTTAAATAATGTGAAAAAAGGTGGAGACCAGAATGACGCCCAAATTTTTTTTAGCGCCAAGTATGACGCACACATTATTGGCGCCAAGTACAACCCCCATATTTTTTGCCGCCAAGTATGACGCCACATCCTCTGACGTCGAAAAACGACGCCCACATTTTTTGCCGCAAAAAAACGTCTGTAACACACATACGTCAAAAAAATGACGCAACCACAAACAACTTCCGGCGTCAACTATGGCGCCGGAAATGACAAAATTTTGCGCCAAGAATTACGCAATAAATTGAAGCATTTTCTGCCCCCGCTAGCCTAACAGCCCGCAGGGAAAAAAAGTCAATTGAAAATTTTCAAGGTAAGAAAAAATTATTTATTCATATGCATTATCCCAAATAATGAAACTGACAGTCTGAATGAAGGAATACTGATTATCCTGAATCATGGCAAATATAAGTTTAAACACATATATTTAGAACTTTACATATAAAGTGCCCAACCATAGCTTAGAGTGTCATAAATAAAATAAGACTTACTTACCCCAGGACACTCATCTACATATAGTAGATAGCCAAACCAGTACTGAAACGAGAATCAGTAGAGGTAATGGTATATAAGAGTATATCGTCGATCTGAAAAGGGAGGTAGGTGAAGAAATCTCTACGACCGATAACAGAGAACCTATGAAATAGATCCCCTAGAGGAAGACCATTGTATTCAAATAGGTAATACTCTCTTCACATCCCTCTGACATTCACTGCACACTGAAAGGAAAACCGGGCTTCAGCCTGCTGCTAAGCGCATATCAACGTAGAATCTAGCACAAACTTACTTCACCACCTCCATGGGAGGCAAAGTTTGTAAAACTGAATTGTGGGTGTGGTGAGGGGTGTATTTATAGGCATTTTGAGGTTTGGGAAACTTTGCCCCTCCTGGTAGGAATGTATATCCCATACGTCACTAGCTCATGGACTCTTGCTAATTACATGAAAGAAATATTTATTCATATGCATTTTCCCAAAACAAATGAAACTGACAGTCTGAAAGAAGGAATACTGATTATCCTGAATCAAGGCAAATATAAGTTTAAAACATATATTTAGAACTTTACATATAAAGTGCCCAACCATAGCTTAGAGTGTCATGAATAAAATAAGACTTACTTACCCTAAGACACTCATCTACATATAGTAGATAGCCAAACCAGTACTGAAACGAGAATCAGTAGAGGTAATGGTATATAAGAGTATATCGTCAATCTGAAAAGGGAGGTAAGAGAAGAAATCTCTACGACCGATAACAGAGAACCTATGAAATAGATCCCCTAGAGGAAGACCATGGTATTCAAATAGGCAATACTCTCTTCACATCCCTCTGACATTCACTGCACTCTGAGAGGAAAACCGGGCTTCAGCCTGCTGCGAAGCGCATATCAACGTAGAAATCTAGCACAAACTTACTTCACCACCTCCATGGGAGGTAAAGTTTGTAAAACTGAATTGTGGGTGTAGTGAGGGGTGTATTTATAGGCATTTTGAGGTTTGGGAAACTTTGCCCCTCCTGGTAGGAATGTATATCCCATACGTCACTAGCTCATGGACTCTTGCCAATTACATGAAAGAAATATAGTTTTGCTTATTTTTAAATAACATTGCTCTGATTTTCTGACTCCTAACCAAGCCCCAAAGTTTTAGGAGAATACTGTCAGCTACTTACCCCAGCTTGCTCCTGTTTGTGTAAAGGGAATTTTCATATGCAAAAGAAGGGGGAGGGTCTTATTTCCCACTTGCAGTGGGCTTTCCAACTACCTTTTCAACAACGCTAAACTGAGCTTCTAAGTAAGGTTTTTAACAGTTTTATACTGAATTTTTATATCAGTATCTGTGCATCTTATATTTATAGTAGTGTCTATTACATGCAGTTATATGAAAATGAGTGTATACTGTCCCTTTAAGAGGCAATTTGTATTTCATGGATATTAGCATTTATAATCAAAAATATGATTTATAAAAACAAGTATCTTGACAGCTTTACCTAAATGTTTGCACATTATTGAGCCTATATGCAACCACATAAATACATTTCCAAGTATTCATACGGTTTTACACTGTAAACTACTGTATAATCACATTGACTTTTACCACTTTATTACACATGCTTACCAAGGTTGAGACTGGAGGATGATCCATGTGAGGAGAGGGATGGAGGTGGTGTTTGGGAGTGGCTTGGACCCTGGCTTGGAAGGGGCATGCCAACAGGGCCTGGTGATGAAGAAAAACCCAGGCCATTGTAAAAGCTGTGACCAATAGGGGTTAAACTGCTGGAAGTTCTCTTGTAAAGGTCACTGCTGCCCGTCAGAGAATCACGTCGAGATCCACTGCCAGTGTTGGAATTTGCAACTGAGGAAAATAAATCATGCTATAAAAGATAGTCGCTCTTAAAATATCTACATAACATATGGGCAAAGTACATCTCATACCTTGAATGTTCTATATGCAACCATGGACTTACCCCACTTCTCACCTGCGGTCCCAAACCCTCCAAGTGCTGAGCTTAGTGTGGCCCCTAGAGATCCACTACTTCCAAATCCCAAAGAGTTGTTAGCTGGCTGCCCAGAGCTTTGAGAGAACAGGGAACTGCTCTGCGAGTTGCTAGAAAGGGAGCTGTTACCATAGAAGGAGCTGGATGCCATGTTCTGGTTCCCCTGTGGCTGTGGTTGTCCTTGGGGTTGCTGCGAACTCAGCTGGCGGAAGGGGCCATTAGTGGTGCCTGCTTGACCATTTGCAGAAGCAGCAGCTGCTGCTACAGCTAGAGACACAGAGGGCAATATTGATATATTTCGCATTACAAATTACTGATCTTAATGCAGTAGGTGGGTATCTATAGTCAAAGGATTTTATAGGTGAATAAAAATGCACACCATTTCACTTAAAGCTTACCTGCTTGGGCTGCAGATGGGCTGATTATAACAGGAGCAGGAGCAACTAATCGCATAGGTCCACCTAGTCCATTTCTAGCCCCAGTATTTACAACTAAAGCCCCCGTTTGGTCATAATAAGCAGCAGGTGCTAGCACAGGATATCCTTAAAAAAAAAAAAAAAGGGCCAATGAAAATGATTTAAGGCTAATGAGGTTATGGGGAATAAACCACATGCACACAGATTTATTTAAACTGATAAACATAACATTTTACTCTTAACATATAAATGTAATTTTATTTTGGATTACACAATTCATGCTTACTTTAGCAACCTGGTTCTAAAACAAGTGTGACCTTGAAAAATCTGGCAGCGCATGAAGAACATAATTCAACACAACAGTTAGTCCTCAACTTGGAGATAAGCATAAACCACCAAATAGGCTCTCTTATTGTCACAAAGTAAACAGAAAACCAGTGGCTGCAGGTACGACAGACAGGTACACGCTAAGAGGATAGAACAATAAATGCGAGACACACTGTGCCAAGGTGCTGGCAGTTGTTGCGGTCTCCTTTCGCTTAAAAATACAAGGCAAAATTACCGTCACACAAAGTAACTTAAAAGCAAAAATCCTTTATTGAAAGGTTTTAAAGTAAGCTGGTACACATATAAGACTATATCCACCAAATATCTTACGGGTTTCACATCTCTACACAGCACTTATGAGTAAGCGCCATGTAGATGCACAAAACGTGTACAGTGTGTGGTGGATATTGTCTCATTTAAATACCAGTTTACTTTTAAACTTTTCAATAAAGGATTTTTGCTTTTAAGCTATTTTGAGTGTGGCGGTAATTTTGCCTTGCATGTTTAGATCTGAAGGAGAGGTGCTGCACATGTACGAACAGGTCAGCACTGGAATCTAGCGAGATAGATTTCTACATGGCAGCAACCCATGAATAGAGGGATGTGAGGAATAACCTTAATACTATGCTTACAAAATCTAGTGTTTAATGTCCCTTTCTGAACAAAGTCAGGCACTGTATGTAAAACCACCAAATGTTTTTTTAAAAACCTGGTAAAGTGGGTTTTAGGATAAAGAACTAAATCCCATGCTTCAGATATAGCAATTTGTATTTTTAAGAGAGGAACCACTAAAATAATAAGAATACGCAATTCTGGCAAGGTAATAAAATGTCTTTCTGGTAATCTTGGAACTTGAACAAAGACTGTGGGAAATCAAGAGATTGGAGAAAATATAGGCCTGCATAGAAACAGATTCTAGATGAGGGATAGCCTGTTACATAGCTAGATTTTAAGAATTATATTGTTATGGGCAGGAATAAAAAACACAAGCTAGCAAAACCTCCAGGTCACAATCCTAATGAAAGGATATGTGGAAGGATTTACTTTTAGTGGACCATGGTACAATCTGTAGATAATTGATGAGCCTGTACATATAGCACACCAAGACATTCTTTAGTGTGCTCTCAGAACATTATGCTTTAGAAAAAGCAGCATTCAAAATACTCGAAAATATTTTTAACCTTGGGGAAAAAAATAATTAAAAAAAAAAAAAAGTATGGTTACCTGAAATTCATTACATGTGAAGATTAAAGTTTAGTACACTAGGAGGAGGCATAACACCCAACATAACAAAGCTTTTAATCTCTCCCACTTTCCCCTCAGTTATACATTTGGCCAAGAGAAAGGAGAATTTTAAATAAGTAGGAAAAATAAGGTAAAACAAGTGAAGGGACATAAAACCCAAAAAATTTATTTTGTGATTCAGAGCATACAATTTTTAAAAGTTCCAATTTAATTATATTATCAAATGTGCTTCATTGTATTCTTTGTTGAAGAGATACCTAGATAGGTGTCTGGGGAACTACAAAGCAGGAAGTAGTGCTGTCATCTAGTGCTCTTGATATTCTTGCAAAACAGCTGCCATATAGTGCTCCAAACATGGGCACACTCCCGAGTTTACAAATAGAACGAAACAAATTTAATAATAGAAGTGAATTAGAAAGTAGTTTTAAGTTGTATGCTCTATCTGAATCATAAAAGAAAAATTATAAAATGTATTCTTACCTGATAAATTATTTTGTTTCTTGGTAGTGAAAGTCCACGAAATCCTATTCTTACATATGGGAATTCATCTCCAGGCCACCAGAAGCAAAGGCACCCCAAACAAAACAAGTATCCCTCGTACTTCCTCTTCCCTCCCAGTAGTTCAAACCAAGGATAGGGAAAAGCAAGAGCGATAACAGGGGGTAAACAGGTGCAACTACAACTGTTGCCACCAAAAATTCCTCATTACCAAGAAAAAAAAATAATCAGGTAAGAATTTTATTTTCTAATGGTAGTGTGAGTCCACAAAATCCTATTCTTACATATGGGAATCTATACCCAAGCTGTGGAGTCAACAAAAAAATGTAGGGTGCGATGAAATAGGTAAGGCAGGCAATTGATGCCTCAGAGGAAGCAAAACATCAAACTGGTAAAATTTTGTAGATCTGTTCGACCAAATCCTCATTCTAAAAGACTCAAAAAAACAAATGTTGACACTGAACAGGTGGAATGAACAGTAATATAATCCAGAGGCTGTTGATTCACCTCAGAGTAAATCATATAAATAAGACC
Organism: Bombina bombina; assembly: GCF_027579735.1. Lineage (NCBI taxonomy): Eukaryota > Metazoa > Chordata > Amphibia > Anura > Bombinatoridae > Bombina > Bombina bombina. Next base: position 564,581,831 of record NC_069501.1, on the reverse strand, counting down.
TCTTAATAAAAAGATAAAGAAATCGCTGTGGTGATTTGACCCATACGCTTGCCACAGAAAAGCACAAATAGGCAGAAGAAGCCTAAGTTGTCCATAGAAACAGCCTTATCCCGGTGAAAAACCCTAAATAAGGGATGCCACTCTAAATAGAGTTTTCAAAACTGTTTGCTTTTTAAAGAAGAGATCGACAACAAAAAGATTACCTTCTAATATAGTAAACTTGATGCCAAGAAAAAGCATAGGCTCAAAAGGTGAATGTTGTAAAACCTTGAAAACAAGACTAAGATACCAAGGAGGTGTAATAGATTTGAAAACTGGTCTAATTCAAACCATGGCTTGAATAAAAAATTAAATTTGAAAAATACTGTAATATCTACATACTACACACATACAGGTATATAAATATTATTGAACAGCAATAAATAGTATAACCGTACAAGAAAACAAATACTGTGACGTAACTCACAAGTATAATATTGTATCACACCAGAAAACAAAATAGAGTAGCAAGCTAATAGAACAATACTATAGTCTTCCTATACAGTATAGGATTGCAAAATAATAAGAGACATGAATACCAGATTATGGAAAGTACGTTAATACCTTCATACAATTAAGAACATTATTGCACCGCAATAATTAGAAGTAGTAAAGTAGTGAATGTACAGCCTGAATAACAGTGTAAATTTCCTGTTTTCTCAAAATAACTCAACACACAGCCATTAATGTCTAAACCGTTGGCAAAACACCCCTAAGTGGAAATGTCCAAATTGAGCCCAATTAGCCATTTTCCCTCCCCGGTGTCATGTGACTCAGTGTTACAAGGTCTCAGATATTAATGGGGAGCAGGTGTGTTAAATTTGGTGTTATCACTCTCATACTGGTCACAGGAAGTTCAACATGGCACCTCATGGCAAAGAACTCTGAGGATCTGAAAAAAAAGAATTGTTGCTCTACATAAAAATGGCCTAGGCTATAAGAAGATTGCCAAGACCCTGAAAATGAGCTGCAGTAAGGTGGAAAAGACCATACAGCGGATTCACATGACAGGTTCCACTCAAAACAGGCCTTGCCATGGTCGACCAAATAAGTTGAGTGCACATGCTCAGCGTCATATCCAGAGGTTGTCTTTGGGAAATAGACATATTAGTGCTGCCAGCATTGCTGCAGAGGTTGAAGGGGTGGGGTGTCAGCCTGTCAGTGCTCAGATCATACACCACACACTGCATCAAATTGGTCTGCATGGCTGTCGTCCAGAAGGAAGCCTCTTCTAAAGATGATGTACAAGAAAGCATGCAAACAGTTTGCTGAAGACAGACTAAGGACATGGATTACTGGAACCGTGTCCTGTGGTCCGATGAGAACAAGATAAATTTATTTGGTTCAGCTGGTGTCAAGCTTGTGTGGCAGCAACCAGGTGAGGAGTACAAAGACAAGTGTGTCATGCCTACAGTCAAGCATGGTGGTGGGAGTGTCATGGTCTGGGCCTGCATCAGTGCTGCCGGCACTGGGAAGCTACAGTTCATTGAGGGAACCATGAATGCCAACATGTAATGTGACATACTGAAGCAGAACATGATCTCCTCCCTTTGGAGAATGGGCCGAAGGGCAGTATTACAACATGATAACGACCCCAAACAAACCTCCAAGACGACCACTGCCTTGCTAAAGAAGCTGAGGGTAAAGGTGATGGACTGGCCAAGCATGTCTCCAGATCTAAACCCTATTAAGCATCTGTTGGGAA